>NC_081569.1:143158934-143336778 GCF_022355385.1 Mustela nigripes
GAGAGAGAGAGCACAGGCAGACAGAATGGCAGGCAGAGGCAGAGGGAGAAGCAGGCTCCCTGCTGAGCAAGGAGCCTGACGTGGGACTTGATCCCAGGACGCTGGGATCATGACCTGAGCCGAAGGCAGCTGCTTAACCCACTGAGCCACCCAGGTGTCCCAGAAATCTTTAAAAAAAAATAGCCCCCAGATGGAAACAATCCAGATGTCCTCAGCTGCTGAATGGATAAAACCAATGTGTACATCCGTGCTATGAAGTATCCCTCAGCCGTAAGAAGGCAGGAGGTTGACGTGGGCTACAGCGCGGGTGGGCCTTGAGAACGCGTGGTGTGAGGGACGCCGGGAAGGAGCACAGACTGCACGCGTCCGTGGACGTGAACTGTCCGCGATGGGCCAATCCATGCAGGGGCACCGTGGGGCTTTGGTTGCCAAGAGCTGGGGAAGGAGAATGGGGAGTCGGTGCCGAGAGGCGGCCGCCTTCTTGGGGCAGGGACATGTTCCCGACTGGCAGTGGTTGCGCACCTCTGGGAACATGCTAGAAACACTGAACTGCATTCTTTATGGGACTCGTTGTATAGTATGTGAATCATTTCTCAGACAGTTGATGAGAACAGTTTGTAAGAATCAGTTGGCTGTGGAGCTTACGAGGAAGAGTATCATAGTTCATTATTACCTGTGCAGTGTGTGCCGCACGTCCTGTACCAGCAAGGTACGGCCTTCACGTCCCTTAAACACGGACCAGCACACTGGTGGGGGCGGCCCCACCGAGTCCTCGCCGTGGCCCCGGGCTGCTCTCTACTCCCCCGGCTTGCAGACCCCAGGTCCACCTCCAGCCACAGCAGGGAAAGGCTTCTGGCCCCTCTGCCCCCACAGAGTCCTCGCATCCCCCTGGAGCAGGCCTGGGGGTGAGGTCCCTCCTCGCACCCCTCTGGGGGCCTCCTGTGTGGTTGCTCTGGAAATGCTGAATTGCAGGAACATCTGCACATCTGTCTTGGCACTTTTCCAAGCATATTTTTTCTGTGAAATAACAGTACTTTAATCTGGGATAATTGACATGCATTTAAGTTAAACATTTGTATAACAGACTTGGACCATTTTTAAAATTTAAATTCAATTAATCAGTGTAACGTGTTACTGGTTTCCGAGGTGGAGGGCGGCGATTCATCAGTCTCAAGGAACACCCAGTGTGCATCACATCGATGTGCCCTCCCTAATGCTGTCACCCCGTTACCCTGGCCCACACCCGCCCTCGTGGTTCTTCAGCTCACTTCTCAAGGGCTGAGTCCAGGGGCCTGAGTGAGTGTGCGCCCACACTGGGACAGGAGGGTACGGACCAGATGTGGAGCCGAGCGGCCGGGAGCGCTTTTGCTGGGGCCTCTGCTTCCTTCCGTGCTGCTGGTGCCCGGTGGGCAGTCATCAAACCTCAGCCATTCTGTGGGCAAAATGATTAGCTTTTATTTCTGCTTTTCCCAATTAAATTGTTGGTGAGCAGCCACGTAGACAAAAAACCTGCTGTAGGTTAACATTTGCGAGCCCTGCGTCTCTTCTTAGTTCCTTGCACCTCGAAATGGTGAGCCTGATGTATTGAGATGCCCTGAAGGCAGCGCCTCCTGAGGGAAGAGGAATGTTCATCGTGTTTGTTGTGATATTTTTGGGGGGTTTGTAAGTTTTAACCTTTCTTTTAATTGACTTTGAGGTGTAATTTGCATACAGTGAAATGAATACACCCATTTAAAATGCCCATTTGGTGAGGTGTGGTTTTTGTTTTTTTTTTTTTTTAAGATTTGTGTATTTATTTGACAGAGATCACAAGCAGGCAGAGAGGCAGGTGGGGGCAGGCGGTGGCGGGGGGAGCAGGCTCCCTGCTGAGTAGAGAGCCCGATGTGTGGCTCCATCCCAGGACCCTGAGATATCATGACCTGAGCCGAAGGTGGAGGCTTAACCCACTGAGCTAGGCACCCCCGTGATGAGTTTTGACAAACACGAATCTTTGCAGTTTTCACCCCAGTAAAAGAGCGAGACCCCCCCCCCCCCCAATCTCTAGTAGCCACTGATCTGATTTTTTCTGGAATGCCGCACGGTTCAGTCCCAGAGCACATGGTCTTCCGTGCCTGGCTCTTCCAGTCTGGGTATTGTTGGCTGACTCCTCCGTGCTCCTTTCTGTTGCTGCGAGACGGTGCGTGGGAGACACTGTTATTGGAGGCAGAAGGCAGGGTCAGTAGTTGTTGTTTTAAATAACTTAGAAGAGATTTCTAGGGGCACCTGGGAGGCTCAGTGGCTTAAACCTCTGCTTCCCCCTCTCTGCCTGCCTCTCTGCCTACTTGTGATCTCTGTCAAATAAATAAATAAATATTTTTTTAAAGTAAGGTTTAGAAGAGATTTCTCAATTGAGTGGTATTTTCCCCATGAGTTTTGGTTACTCTTTTAATGGACAAATGGAAGGCTAGTCTTTTGATTATTCAAGTGATCTTTTTATTTTAATACCGAGTTTGCTGCAGCCCAGTTTATATACAGCAGTACTCCCTGCTGACGAGGTGTGCACCACACTGCGGTTCAAGGTGGAGAACGTTTCCGCCAGCCCAGGAGATGCCTTTGCAGTCCGCCCCTGTCCCCACCCCAGCGCCTGTCCCCCCAGTGTCCTGTGAGTAGAATCCTGCCGTACGCAATGTCTTGATGGTCTTGATGTGGCTTTTTCAGGGAACACGAAGCATCTGAGATTCACGTGTGTTGCACATAGTTCTCTGCTATTGAAGAGCACCCGTTGTGCGGACACGCTGTGCTTTGTTTTCCACTCACCAGGCTGTTTCCAGCTTGGGCAGTTATAAATAAAGCCACTTCCAGCAGTCATAGACAGGACGGGTGTTTCTGGGATGAGTAGGCAGGAGTGGGTCGCTGGGTTGTGTGTGAAGCGTGGTTTGCATTCCCACCCGGGACGTGGAAGAGCTCACGTGGCCTGCGTCTTCAGCAGCCTGCAGCGTTGCTGGGCACTTCTGGGGTGGTCTTGGCCATATTGAAAGGTGTGTGGTGGGCGCCTGGGTGGCTCAGTGGGTTAAAGCCTCTGCCTTTGGCTCAGGTCGTGATCCCAGGGTCCTGGGATCGAGCCTCACATTGGGCTCCCTGCTCGGCGGGGAGCCTGCTTCCTCCTCTCTCTCTGCCTGCTGCTCTGCCTACTTGTGATCTCTGTCTGTCAAATAAATAAATAAAATCTTTTTTTTAAAAAATTGGATCATCTGGGCGCCTGGGTGGCTCAGTGGGTTAAGCCGCTGCCTTCGGCTCAGGTCATGATCTCCAGGTCCTGGGATCGAGTCCCGCATCAGGCTCTCTGCTCAGCAGGGAGCCTGCTTCCTCCTCTCTCTCTCTCTCTCTCTGCCTGCCTCTCTGCCTACTTGTGATCTCTCTCTGTCAAATAAATAAATAAATAAATCTTTAAAAAAAAAAAAAAATTGGATCATCTGTTTTCTTGTTACTGATTTTTGAGAAATTTTATATATTCTGGGAACAAATCCTCTTTCAGATTTGCATGTGTTTTCCCAGTCGGGGGCTCGTGCTTTTGGTGTCGTAGCTAAATAGTGGTTGCCTAGGGTAAGATTGTAGACCCTGTCTACTGTTTGAGAAGGTAGAGGTTGTTACAGTTTTAGCGTGACCCATTTTGAGTTAGTTTTGTATATGCTGCGAAGTAAGCCTGAGGTGGTTTTTCTGCATTCAGGCTGAACTAGCCCGGCGCCGTGGCAGAACGTGCTGTACGCACTGCTCGTGTTCGTAGTGTTACGGTTCCCTCAACTTGGTGTCCTCTGACACGTGGTGTTAAACAGAGGAAGCCAATGGGGGACTTTAATAAGTCTAGACTGTTCGTTACATATATAGGGATTCGTTTAGTTTATGTTAAAACCCTGTGCATTTTGTTAAAGGTCTCAGGATTCTGCCCTCCAAGAAAATCTTGCCATGATTGGATAGGACCCCCAGATAAACATTCAAACCTTCGACCCGTTCACTTCTACGTCCCCAAAAACGAATCACCGTTGGAACAGAAGCTAAGACAATTAAGACAAGAAACACAAGAATGGAACCAACAGTTCTGGGCAAAGCAGAATTTGACATTCCGCAAGGTAAGCCTGGAGCAGAGGCTGCGGGAGGGAGAAAGAACCAGGGCGGCCACGTGGGGGCGCTCAGTCCCCTGCTGTTCCGAGTCCCGGTCCTGCCTCCTCCCTCCCTCCCCACCCCTGCCCTCGGCCTCCCGCCCTCCCTCTGCCGCGTCTGAGAACGGACGGGCGTCGCCCGGGGTTCTTCAGTCAGTATTGCGTCTGTCCGGCAGCACTAGAATGTGTGTGTGTTTATGAAAATAGGGTTTGTGATGTGATCTCATTCGGAGAATTCAGAGCTGTCAGCAGCGCACTGTTGATGAACTACTGAGAAGGAAGTAGAAATGCGCGAATCCAGAGGAACGGATTTAAGCTTTGTATGTCCAGCTGTTGGGGCAGGCTGTCTCGGACGGACTGACCCATCTTGCTCTGGATTCATGAACAGACAGGACCTCCCAGAGTTTAGTAAACATCTAGTTTTCAAATCGTGCTTCAAGCATGGGACTTCGAACCAAATTCAGGCGGCTTAAACCGGTGTGGAGTTGGGTCCTTTCTCAGAAATCTGCAGGACCCCTCGAGCCGCGTCCTAGCCCAGGGGAGATGGCGAGACGAAGAAAGGGCGTTCTGATGCTTGTCTTCTTTTAGGAGAAAGAAGAATTTATTCGCTCGAGACTGAAAGCTAGAGGCCTGGACCCCAGAGCTGGATCAGGTTCGTCCCTTTGTCCTGTCTCTGCTAGCGTGCTGTGTGTGAGGGACTGCGCCAGGCGGAAAGAAAGGACGAGGAGGCGCCCGTGCGGCGCGGCCGGTCCCGTGTCCGGCTCTTGGGCGTGATCTCGGCGCGCTGAGACCCAGGTCCTCACCGCAGGCCCGGCCTGACTTCGTGGGCAGTCTGCTAGAGGTCCTCCTCCTCCTGCCCCTCCCTGTGCCCCTCCCCCCAAAGAAAGGGTGTCCAAGGGAGGAGAGAAGCCCCGGGGGCGAGTTGTGGTCTCCTTTGGGACAGGTGCTCTGAGCCTGTAATGGTGGGTCTGCCCTCCTCCTGCTCCCTCTGTTCCCCTTGGGGGAGATCGTCCTTCTCCTGATTTTAGGTCTTGCTGATCGATGCCTTCCCTCTGACCTTTGAACTTCTGTCCCAAGGTCCCCTGGTTCTGCAGCCTTTTCTGCGGAAGAGCGCCGTCTCTCTCCTAGACCAGCTCCACTCCGTGCGTTCTGACCTCAGCTCAGGCTGGTGCCCACCAGCCCCCCGGGAGTCGCAAACGTCACGGAAGCCCTCCTCAGAGCCCCCCCCATTTCTCTGTGAGGATTTCCTCTTGCACATTTCCCAGCACTCGGAGCGCTCCCTGACTGATACACCGCTTTCCTTCTGGCGCTTGCTAATTCTGTGACCGCGGTGGTAGCTTTCTGACTGGTTCTGTGACCTCCAGTCTTTAAATCAGGGGTCGGCAAACTTCCTGTAGTGGGCGAGATAGTCAGTAGTCTCATTTTCTGGGCCGTGTGGGGTCTCCGTCTCGGCTGTTCAGCTCTGCCGCTGTGTGAAAGCGGCCATGGAAAATACGTAGACTAATGGGCATGAGTGTGTTCCAGTAAAACTTGATTTCCGAGAGGGCAGGCGGTGGGCCGCATTTGGCCGGTGGGTGTAGTTTATCAACTCCTGCCTCAAATTCACTCTGCAGTGCAGCCAGACCATCCTTCCCCAAGGGCAAATTTGACATTTGTTGCTTAGCTTAGGTTTTCAGACTCCACATGACTACAGAATGGCGGCTGTGCTCTGGGTCTGGATTGAAGGCCGCCACGGCCCTGCCTGGCTACTCTCCGCACCTCGTCCCCCGTGCCCTGTGCTCGATGTGGCGAGAACACTGTGCTCTATTAGTCTCTGCTCCCCTGAGCCGCCTGCTCTTTTCTGGATAGAAGATCCAGAGTAACTTTGATCATTTTCTCTTGCCGTCAGTGTTAGGCCTGAATAACATTTCATAATGTTTGTTAAACAGATTTCTGCTGTCAAAACGTGATTCTCATGGAAAATCAGAAAACCATTGGCCCTAAAAGCCATGTCTCTCGTTGGGCTAAAGCGCGGTTCCCTCTCTCTCTGCTAATCCTTAGTCCGGCCAGAATCAGTTCAGGATGGAGAGCTGCGGAAGCCGGACCACATGGTGGCGGGCTCTGCCGTTGGCTGCCATCAAGGTGCTGGCTTGGCGGGCTGGAGCCGGCGGGAAAGGATGCTGGGTCCGGTCCTGACAGCACATGGAGAGTAGCGGCTCACAGTTTCAGCCCGCAGCTGCGCTGGGTGCTACGCTGAGTCCTCTGCTGCGTCTTGTGTTTTAGTTCCCACCATGACCCAACGAAGTGGCTCCTGCGACTTTTGCCATTTTAGAGATGAGGAACCTGAGGGCAAAGTATGTAACCAAAATGACACAGTAAGTGGAGGGGCCTAGATTCTGGCCTAGTGACTTGGGTTTCCGGCGCTTGTCTGATGTGATCTTGCCCCAGTGGCTCTCAGCTTGCCCTGTGCTGTCCTGGCCCCGGACCGTGGTCACAGTTGCCACAGCCCTAAGGGAGGGGCATGCCAGCCTCAGGAGTGTGCCGTCAGGGTCGTCAGGGTCAGGGAGGCTGTGACATAACCACTCTCTGAACAGGTGGGAGAGGTGGTTTTGAGTCTTGTCATTAATATCACAGAGTTCCTGTAGATGGCGTTACCATGTACTGGAAGGTTGGGCTTAAATCAGATCTTTTAATTAACTTGGTAATGAAACAGGAAAGAATGTATCAAGGAAAGGGACACCATAAGGGGAGGCACCCACTCTGTTAGCATTTCAACCGTTTCCAGGCTGCGGTGATGGTGGTGTGGGGGGTAACACAGGCGTGTCGCCTCCATGGGCCCAGAGTACACGAGTACGGGGTCCTGCAGACTGAGGGAGGAAGAGGTCTGTTCTAATTAACGATGACGGAGAATCTGCTTCTGGCCCAAAAGAGTAAATTTGGATTCATGGCCCCTATAATATAAATAGGTTCCAAGTATTTCAAGAAGTTAATTATTAAAAATCAGTTATTTATGGATTAAAAGTTAAATACGGTATTTTTGATTGTAGAAGGTTCTTTTTTTTTTTTTTTTTTTTTTTAAGATTTTATTTGTTTATCTGACAGAGATCACAAGTAGGCAGAGAGGCAGGCAGAGATCCCAGGACCCTGGGATCATGACCTGAGCCAAACACAGACCCTTAACAACTAAGCCACCCAGGTCCGCCTAAAATTCACATTTTATTTACAATTAGTAGTAGTCAGCATTCACAGGATATGTGCGATCATCACCATATTTCATTCCAGAACATTCTCGTCACCACAAGAAAGCCCGTTCCCACTGTCAGTCAGTTCTCTTCCTCCCACCGGGTCCTGATGGCCGCTTAATCTGCTTTCTGTCCTTATGGACTTGCCTGTTCTGGACCTTTCCAGATAAATGGAAACATATAATATGTGGCCTTTGTGTCTGCTTTTCCTCTTTTTAAGATTATGTTTATTTATTGAAAGAAGGAGAGTGCGTGTGAATGGCAGGGCGTGAGGGGAGCAGAGGGAGGGGGACATGCAGACTCCGCGTGCTGAGCGCAGGGCCTGCCGTGGGGCTCGATCCCGTGATCTTAAGATCATGACTTGAACCAAAATCAAGAGTCAGACATTTAACCAACGAACCAAAATCAAGAGTCGGATTTAACCAACTTAGCCACCGAGGTGCCCGTGTGTCTGCCTTCTTCCCTTAAGTGCATGTTTTCAGGTTTCGTCCATGCTGTAGCATGGACCAGGATTTCAAAGATTTTTTTTGGCTGAATAATAATCTCTGGTGGGGATAGACCGCATTTTGTTTGTCCATCAGTTGATGGGCATTTGGGTTGTTTCTGCTTTTTTGACTTATGAAGACTGCTGCTGTGAGCGATTGTGTATCATACCTACAAGTGGAATTGCTGGGTCATATGGTAACCCTGTGTTTAACTTTTTGAGGAACTGCCAGGTTCCTTGCCATAGTGCTGCCCTGTATGACGTCCCCCCGGTCCCCCCGGCAGTACGTGAGGGTTCCAGCTTTCCCGTGTTCTCCCCAACGTGTCCTGCTGTCTGTCTAACCATCCTAAATTACGGCCTATGATTTTAGCTGTCCTGGTGGGTGTCAGTGGTATCTTACTGACTTGATTATTTGAATTTCCCTGATGACTAGTGATACCAAGTCTCTTTTGTGCTTTTTGGAGAAATACCTATTCAGTTAATTTGCCCATTTTTAAAGTGGGTTATTCTTTTTTGTTGTTGTGATGGGTTCTTTTTTTTTTAAGAATTTTTAAAAAAAGATCTTATTTATTTATCTGACAGAGAGATCACAAATAGGCAGAGAGACAGGCAGAGGGAGAGGGAGAAGCAATCTCGGAGCCCAATACGGGGCTCAGTCCCAGGACTTTGAGATCATGACTGGAGCTGAAGGTAGAGGTTTAACCCAGTAAGCCACCCAGGCGCCCCAAGAATTTTTATTTATTTATTTGACAGAGAATGAGAGAGAGAGCACAAGCAGGTGGAGTAGCAGGTAGAGGGAGAGGGAGCAGCAGGCTCCCGGCTGAGCAAGGAGCCCGATGCAGGGCTCGATCCCTGACTCTGGGATCATGACCCAAGCTGAAGGCAGACACTTAACTGACTGAGCCAGTCTCTGTGATCTCTGTCTGTCAAATAAATAAATAAAATCTTAATAAAAAAAAATGATGGTGTGGTGCTGACACAAGGACAGGCACAAATTTTCATCTCCTTGATTTAGTCAGTACATTTTATTTATTTATTTTTAAAGATTTTATTTATTTATTTGTTTGAGAGAGAGAGAGAGATCACAAGTAGGCAGAGAGGCAGAGAGAGAGGAGGAAGCAGACTCCCTGCTAAGCACAGATCCTGATGCGGGGCTTGATCCCAGCACCCTGGGATCATAACCTAAGCCGAAGGCAGAGGCTTAACCCACTGAGCCACCCAGGTGCCCCACTTCCTTGCATTTTTACATGAATTTTAGGGTCTGGTTGTTAGTTTCTGCCAAAAGCCAGCTGGGATTCGAGAGGGATTGTATTGAACCTGTGTGTCAGGTTCATCTCAGCAGTGTGAAGTCTTAAAAACCATGAACATTGGAATATCTTTCCATTTATTCGTGTCTTCTTTCATTTCTTTTAGCTGTGTTTTGTAGTTTTCAGTGTGTAAGTCTTAACACTTCCTCTCAAATACATTCCTGGGTCCTTTATTATTTTTGATGCTATTATAAATGGAATAGTTTTCTTCAATATGTATATATGTATATATGTTTCAGTTAAGTGAACTGTGCCCAACATGGGGTTCAAACTCATGACCCCCAGATCAAGAGTTGGTTGCTTCACCGAGTCAGCCGGGCACCCCTGGAATCGCTTTCTTAATTGCATTTTTGGCTTGTTTCTTGCTGGTGTGTAGAAAAATATAGTTGATATATGTATTTTAATCTTATATCCTGCAGCCTTGCTGATCTCTGTTAGATCAATAGTAGTTTGTGGGTCTTCCCCATTAAATCTTAATGTTTATATTGTTTATTTGACAGACAGAGATCACAAGTAGGCAGAGAGAGAGGAGGAAGCAGGCTCTGCTCAGCAGGGAGCCTCACTCAGGGCTTGATCCCAGGACCCTGGGATCCTGACCTGAGCTGAAGGCAGAGGCTTTAACCCACTGAGCCACCCAAGCGCCTCCAAATCTTAATGTTTAAATTGAAATTAATTTTCAGGCCAAAAAGCAACATTAGATGCAGAAGAAATGGCTGACTTCTACAAGGAATTTTTAAGTAAAAATTTTCTGAAGCACATGTATTATAACAGGTAAGTATTTTTTTCTTAAAATCTGAATATTATATCTGTATAAGGTAGGATTGTTTTTTTATTTGTATTTAGTGACATTTATGTTTATATTAAAGGTAGATGTTGCCATAAACCTAGTTTTTACACTTTTAAATAAAATTGATAGCTTAAAGATACTCGGGTGGCAACCCTATGACAGTTTGTACCCCTCGTGCTTGGACAGTGCTTTCCACTAAAGGGAACCTGGACTCTGTGGAGAAGCTGGTCTGGGGTGGGAACAGTGCCAGCTGAGTTGAGACACCTTGTATGTCCAAGTGTGGAGGCTTAGAGACCAGCAGGGTCATAGGAAAACAGCACTGGAGCCAACTGGAGGGGCTCAGGCCAGGGTTGAAGCCACTTCAGCTGCATAAAGGAAATGACCACTGTGGATTAAAATACACATCAAATATGCAAACGTCTTTGCAGTCATAACAATATTGAAAAGCTCAGTCACCTCTGGGTATAGGTAGGCAGCCAGCTGTATTCTTTGGATTCTAAAATAGGGGTGCCTGGATGGCTCAGTGGGTTTAGCCTCTGCCTTCGGCTCAGGTCATGATCTCAGGGTCCTGGGATTGAGCCCCGCATTGGGCTCCCTGCTCAGTGGGGAGCCTGCTTCCCCCTCTCTCTCTCTGCCTGCCTCTCTGCCTACTTATGATCTCTCTCTCAAATAAGTAAATTTAAAAAGTCTTAAAAGAAGAGTCTGGAATGTGTGCATTCTGTTTGGAAACCTCCCGAGCTTGGCCCATTCAGCAGCATGCAATTTCCAGCACGTTTAGTACAGTAACTCATGGGCAGGGGAGCTCGAGACTGTGAACTCTATCCCAGTATTTGCACAAGCAGCTCTGGGACTCTCTGCTTGGAGACACAAGTGGCCCAAACTCAGATCATTTAGAAAGGAGGGTGTGGAGTTGATGATGCCGGCACGTGTGGTGAGTTACCTGACGTCCGCAGAGTGCTCTGCCTCGTGCTGCCTGTGCACGTGAAGTCACCAGGATGGTCCCTGCTGAGTCCTGCCGGCCATTGGCCCCGGGGCTATACTCCCATCTCGCAGCAGTCGCCTCTCTCCTGGACTCTGGGCGCCCCAGGCTTCTCTCTCGGAGTCCTTTAGCAAAAACTAGAGGGCTGCAGCAGAATGGGAAAAGGTGGGGGTTGGGTAACACGGGGCACTCACTTTGTTGAGCCTTATTCTTGGTCTTATTCAAACCAGTGGGGGAAGGAAGGCTCTTATGGCCCATTGGGAAGAGACCGTGGGGAGAGGTGGAGGGTCAGAAGGACTTTCCTGTTGGCTGGGAACTCCCCTCCGAGGCCTGGGCACTAGTCCGCACTTCCTGGGGGGGTGTCACATGTGTCTCTCCTGTTTCTCTCTATACAGAGACTGGTACCAGCGTAATTTTGCCATCACCTTCTGCATGGGAAGAGTGGCCCTGGAGAGGGTTTGGAACAAGCTTAGGCCAAAACCAAAGGAGACAGCACGGAGGAGCCCACCCTGACCTGCCCACTCTGACCCACCCACCATCGGGGGCCGAGTTTCTGGGAGAAGCGGCTGCTTTGGGAATCCGTTCACAAGGGCTCTAGAAACCTGTAAGTGAGCTGAGTCCCACGCCTGCTTTATGGGGGCCCCTTGGCTTCTGTCAGCACAGGGTGGACTGCAGAACAGGGGGCCTGGTGAGCCACGGGCTGTGTGCCTGCCCTGACTCTGGATTCCAAGCTGGCCCTGGGTCATGGACATGATGTTAAATAAAACCCAAGCACCGTGTACCCGTGTTCTGTGTTTTTTTAATTTACCAGTTTGAAGTAGAACAGTATAAAAATACTAGTGCACACTGACCTGCATGTTCGCCTCCACTGATGGGAATGACTTGGCAGCTGGCCGCTGAGCGCATTGGGAGCTGGCTGCAGTCATACGCGCTGTGCTGTCCTGGGCCCAGCGGGCTGTGAGTCCTGGACACCCCGGGCCATGCCCTAACGAGCTGTAGCTGTCCGGGGACGCTTGCAACTGTGGACGTGGAAGCAAGTGCGGCTCCTCTGTCAGAGAGACCTCGGTTGATGGTAGAGCCCCCTTGGAGCACTTTCATCCATTTACTCTAGTGAGGTAGAGCCTCAGTTTCCAAAGCTTTACTGAACAGCTGGCTACTGGATCAGGTCCCTCTGGTTTTCAAATTAAAAAAACAAAAACAAAAACAAAAAAACGGGCGCCTGGGTGGCTCAGTGGGTTAAAGCCTCTGCCTTCGGCTCAGGTCATGATCTCAGGGTCCTGGGATCGAGTCCCACATCGGGCTCTCTGCTCAACAGGGAGCCTCCCTCCCCGTCTCTCTCCCTCTGCCTGCCTCTCTGCCTACTTGGGATCTCTCAAATAAATAAATAAAATCTTAAAAAAAAAAAAAAGATTTATTTGCAGAGAGAGCAAGTAGGGGTGTAGGCAGAGGGTGAAGAAGAATGTCAAGCAGACTCCCCGCTGAGTGCAGAGCCCGAGACAGGGCTCGCTGTCACAGCCCTGAGGTCATGAACTGAGCCAAAACCAGGAGTCGGACTGACTGAGCCACTGAGGCACCTCTCAAAATCTTTGTATTTTTATTTCATTTATCTGTTTTTTTAAAGTATGTTATACACTCAACATAGGGCTTGAATTCAGGATCTCGAGATAAAAGTCATATGCTTATTGACTGAGCCAGCCAGTGGCCCTAAATCAGTATTATTTAAAATAGGAGTGTATGGGGGTATCTGTCTGGCATCATTGGTAGAGTGTGTGGTTCTTGATCTTGGGGTTGTGAATTCAAGCCCCACGTTGGGAGCAGAGTTTACTTTAAAAATAAGATTGCATATTATAAAATGCCGAGGCTCTCTTAGTATTAGATCCTGGAGCCCTGTGACATGGGGGTGTCACGGCCTGCAGGAGAAGACAACACCTGCCTTGACAGCAGGGAGTGGGCCTTCGGAGCCAGGCCTTGTTAGCAAGCCTGCCCTCTGAGGCCTGATGAGTTAAGTGGAATTAACCAGAAGCTACTTGGTGAGCAGTTTCTGTTGCAGAGCAAAGCATGATAATACAGTCTTTTTTAAAGATTTTATTTATTTGACAGAGATCACAAGTAGGCAGAGGCAGGCAGAGAGAGAGGAAGGGAAGCAGGCTCCCTGCCAAGCAGAGAGCCTGTTGCAGGGCTCAATCCCAGAACCCTGGGATCATGACCCGAGCCGAAAGCAGAGGCTTTAACTGACTGAGCCACTCAGGCGCCCTGATAATACAGTCTTAAGCCCCGATTTCTTCTGTGGCTTCTAAGGTGCTGGGAGCAAAGATTATTTCCACGGAGAAAACTCAGAACCCAAAGGAAGCATGTCACCCCCTCCTTCCAGGGACACTTTCAAGGGCCCATGGCTGAATGGGGTGCATGTCTGCCCAGGAGGGCCGCGGTGCTGCACGTCGCCAATGCTGCCGCATCTCCCCGGGAAGCTGCGTGGGCATAGCCATGCCCTGAGCTCTAACCTGGGTGCCCAGAGGGTGGCATGTGTGCACCAGACTGCATGGAACTTGGGGTTCCGTAGAAACGCCTGGGTCCTTCCTTTACACCATACTGCGGAGCTTAGATTCTCCGCTCGTCACCAGAGCATGTGGTGCTGGGTGTGTCCTCAGAGACAGCGGAGAGCGAGAACTGGCCGGGCGCGAGCTTCGCATCCTCCTGTAGCCCGTCAGCTTCACTGGCTGGCGTGAAGGTCGAGAAGATTGTCTCTGTCGGGGACGGCGTCACAGTGGCGTGCGTGGCAGCCTGCGGTGTGACGCTGCTCTTCCTCCTCCTCGCTTGTCAGTTCCTCCGGACTCTGAGGGTGACTTTTTGTAGGAACAGCGAAGCCAAGTGGACCATCCGGGCCCTTGGGAGGCTCAGTCAGTTGGGCATCCAGCTCTTGGTTTCAGCTCAGGATCAAGGCTCCGAGCTCAGTGGGGAGTCTGCTGCTCTCTCTCTCTCAAATAAATCTTTAAAAAAAAAAATTAATCTTTAAAAAAAAAAAAAAGGACAAGCAGACCATCTGAAAGAAAATCGGTCTTCCAGAAAGTTGAGTTCAGCCGGCGGTCGAGGTGTGTGTGTGAGCGCAGCGTCACGGACGGTGCGAGACACGCCGTGATCTGTGTGACTGTGCGAAGACAGGGGGACGGTTTGAAAAGCTCATGTATCTTGTAGCCTGTGGGACTGTTGAACAGCCATACGTGTGTCCTGTTGGTGAAGGGCCTTTCGGACACACGTGTGTCCTGGATCCCACTTTGAGCTGTTGAGGTCACATTGTCTCTGGGTTCTTAGTTAGCCCGGTGTTCCAGAAAGCTTGTTTCCTGGACCTTGAGCCCACGGCTGCTGCCTTTCGGCTGGTGGTGTAGCGCTCCAGCATCCGTCTTTCCCTCGTGTGAGACCCGTCCCCAGCTGCTGCTCTTCTCGGCAGTCTTCCCAGTTTACTCGCTGACATCCTCATGAGGCAAGTGTCTTGGGATTTCAAGGAACAGAAACTTACTCAAATGAGCTCTGGTCACAGGTAGGGGGTGGGTGACCATTAGAAGCCAGAGACCTCCAGAGGTGCCTGGCTGACTTAGTTGGAAGAGCCTGGGACTTTCAATCTCAGGGTTGTGAGTTTGAGCCCCACTTTGGGCTCATAGAGATTACTTAAACAAACAAACAACAACAACAACAACAAAAGAAGAAGAAGAAGAAGAAGCAACAGCCACAGATCTCCAGAAACAGACCACCCAGACCTCTATAGTGGGAACACGCGATGCCCCGATGTCTGTCAGGGGCATGGATCTCTTGGGCCAGCTGCTGCCTTCTAAGAGTGGGCAGGCCGTGGGCGGCCACAGGGCAGGCAGTGCGACCGAGGTGACAGAATGCCATGCATAGACTCCAGGTCCTATCCCCATCAGGACCCCTCAGCTCTGAGGCCACAGGACCCTGTCATAGTTCCAAGGATGCTTGCTTTTAAGAGTGACTTAAGGGGTGGGGCGCCTGGGTGGCTCAGTGGGTTAAAGCCTCTGCCTTCAGCTCAGGTCATGGTCTCAGCGTCCTGGGATCGAGCTCCCACTCCCTCTGCTGTGTTCCCTCTCTTGCTGTGTCCCTGTCAAATAAATAAAATCTTTTTTTTTAAGATTTTATTTATTTATTTGACAGACAGAGATCACAAGGAGGCAGAGAAGCAGGCAGAGAGAGAGGAGGAAGCAGGCTCCCTGCTGAGCAGAGAGCCCGATGCGGGGCTCGATCCCAGGACCTTAGGATCATGACCTGAGCCGAAGGCAGAGGCCTAACCCACTTGAGCCACCCAGGCGCCCTTACAGTAAAAATTATAAAAGTGAAGCTTCCTTTGACAGTTGCTGGTGGGAGCAGCGCCCTGGGCTGGGAGGGGGAGGCTCGCTGCGTCTCCACACCTCTGGGATGGGGTGATGGGGGCGCTGGGGTGCAGGTCGGCTGCAGGTTAAGAACTGAGCCAAAGAGCGCCCACAGGTCCGTTTCCACCGACCCAAGGGGTTCTCTTAAATTGTTTCCACTTGACATAAATTACATGGTACTTAGGCAGTGAGCACTGGCGGCGGAGTCCAAGCGGCTCAGGACCTACGGCAGCCGCACTCCTGGGAATCTGGGTGCTGTCCTGCGGCTACAGTCACATTTCACCCGACTCGTACTGTTTACCTGTACGAGGTTCTTGAGTGCTCTGAGCAAACGAACGGGAAACAGCGGTGCTCATTTCTTCTTCCTTGGATCTTAGAAATGTAAGTTTAAATGATTGTGGTAAACATTAGTTTAGGTCACAAATAAATGCAAATGTTTCATTATTAAGGTGATTTTGACCCTAAAATATGTATACTCAGTTAAAAAAAATTAGGTTGTTTTAAGATGATTTTTTTTTTTTAGATTTTATTAATTTCACACAGAGAAGACGGAGACAGAGCCCAAGCAAGGGGAACAGCCCGTAGAGGGAGAAGCAGGCTCTTCGGCTCTTCACTGAGCAGGGAGTCTGGGACATGGGATCATGACCCGAGATGAAGGCTGACACTTAACTGACTGAGCCACTCAGGTGCCCCTTAAGATAATTTTCTACCCTAGCCATATTCATGTAAAGTATTTTTGTAGGCTTTAAATAATTACAGAATGAAGATTATCTCCGTGATGTATTTTACACTGCTTTTCTCTGAATGTGTCTCTGATAAATTAATGTTTCTGGGGCACCTGGGTGGCCTAGTCGATTATACTTCTGCCTTCGGCTCAGGTCATGATCCTGGGGTCCTGGGATTGAATACCACATCAGGCTCCCTGCTCAGTGGGGTCTGCTTCTCCCTCTGCCTGACGCTTCCCCTGCTTGTGCTCTCTCTCTCTTTCTCTCTCTGACAAATAAGTTAATAAATAAATTAATTATTTTAAAAATTAATATTTCTGGGGGCGCCTGGGGGGCTCAGTGGGTTAAGCCTCTGCCTTCAGCTCAGGTCATGGTCCCAGGGTTCTGGGATCAAGCCCCACATCGGGCTCTGTGCAGGGCATGGAGCCTGCTTCCTCCTCTCTCTCTGTCTGCCTCTCTCTGTCTCCTTGTGACCTCTCTGTATCAAGTAAATAACATCTTTAAAAAAGAATTAATGTTTCTGTTTTCTGAGATAAAAAGTAAAATAAAATTGAGTTTCTCCCCCTCTATGTGTTAGGTGCTATTTGTAGACATTTGTTTTGTTTTGTTTTAGATTAGATTAGATTTTATTTGATTGATTTTTTTTAGAGAGAGAGCTGCGGAGAGCATGGGGTGGGGTGGGGGGCAGAGGGAGAGAGAATCCCAAGCAGGTTCCATGCCCTGCACAGAGCCCGATGTGGGGCTCGATCTCACGCCCTGAGATCATGACCTGAGTGGAAATCAAGAGTCAGACGCTTGGGGCGCCTGGGTGGCTCAGTGGGTTAAGCCGCTGCCTTCGGCTCAGGTCATGATCTCAGGGTCCTGGGATCGAGTCCCACATCGGGCTCTTTGCTCAGCAGGAAGCCTGCTTCCTCCTCTCTCTCTCTCTGCCTGCCTTTCTGCCTACTTGTGATCTCTCTCTGTCAAATAAATAAATAAAATCTTTAAAAAAAAAAAAAAAAAAGAGTCAGACACTTAACCAACTGAGCCACCCAGGTGCCCCAAGATTTTATTTTTGAGTACCCTCTACACCCAACATGGGGCTCAAACTTAAAACCCGAAGATCAAGAGTCACGTGTTCTACCAACTGAGCCGGCCTGGTGCCCTGCATTGGTTTCTTACTTGCTCCTGTTTCCCCAAGAAAAGAAAATCCAGGTGTAGCCATCAGAAGTACGAGGACTTGGGGGTCACTGACAATAGGAAGTCTGATTGCAGTGTTGTTTCTTGTTGGGTTGTAGTCCTGGTATCTTGGACAAGTCTGCCTCTGAGAGGTACAGTGACGTGTCCTTGTAACACAGTGCCACCGGACTGGCCTTCTAGAGCAGACTCATTTGCCTCAGGGCCCATCAGCAGGCCTCGGCTCCCTGGGTTGTGGGGGTACACGGCTGGCTGGCCCACAAACACTCACTGTAGAGTGACTAACAGAGCTGTGCCAGGGGGCTGGTTTCTGAGCAGGGGAAGGTGGAAAGCCAGCTCTTGTCAAGAGTCAGGAGGCCTGGCGCCAGTCCAGAGTTCAAGCAGGATACACTGGTTGGTCTCCTGTGTGTCCCAGAGCTGTCAGCACACAGTGGATCTTCAGGAATCATCCACCGAGTAGCAGAGCATGGGAGACGCTCCTCTTAGCCCATCCCTGAGTGTCCCCACGCTTGCACTCACTCTGTGCTGGCGACGTCACGCCAGCTCCTTCTAGAAAACCTCGTCCTGGTTGCAGAGAAGCCTTGTGCTCAGGCATCGGGCTTAACTGGCTTTGGCTTTGCATGATCAAAGTCTCTGTCCCTCCCAGGGCGCAGCCCTCCTGGCCAGCCCTCCTGGCGGGTCCCTGGAGGGGCAGCGGCTGTCTTTGTGGGAGGGGCTTCCGCCAGAGGAGGCAGGAGAGCAGAGAACCATCCTGGGTCCTGCACAGCAGCCCTCTGTTCTGTTGTTTCCGAAGACTATTTCAGACTTCTGATTAATGGGGAAATAGCAAAACTTGCCGGCAATTGTATGGTAATGTTTTGTATTCTATGATTTTCTTTTCCCCATGGCAGGACACCTTGCTTTTTGCTCTGTGTGTGTGTGTGTGTGTGTTTAAAGATTTTTTTCTATTTATTTGAGACAGAGAGCACAAGTGGGGGAGGAGCAGAGGTAGAGAGGGACCCAGACTCCCCACTGAGTGGGGAGCCAAAAATGGGACTCAGTCCCAGGACCCTGGGGTCATGACCTGAGCCAAAGGCAGACAGATGCCCAACCAACTGAACCACCCAGGGACTGCTTCGGTTTTATTTTTAAGTAATCTCTGCACCCGGCGTGGGGCCCAATTTAGCAATCCCGAGATCCAGAGTCACGTGCTCTACCAACTGAGCCAGATGGGCATCGCTGCTTTTTTCTTTTTTTATAAACAAAGTAAAACACGACTAGTCACGTTCTGCGGACCCTTTAACAAGTCTCTGGTGCGGAGATGTGCAGGAAGGTGTAGACCGCAATGGGGAGCCTCCCTTCCGGAGCCCGTTCCCGAGGGCGGCTGGGGCTCCTGCTCACAGAGCTCACAGGAGGGGACCGCTGGGCACTGCGGGTTCGCGTCGTGGCCATGTTCCCCCCGCTGTCGGGGAGTCCCGTGGGGGCCCCTCTCCGCGCAGCCCGCGGCCGAGGCACATTGATGCTGTCAGGCAGCTGCCACCGCGGTCCCTTCGCTGAACTGTCTCCTTTTCCCCAAATTGAAGCTCTGTCCCCATTAAACACTGACCCCTGTCCCCCTCCCCAGCCCCTGGCCACCCACACTCCCACTCTCTCTGTGAGTTTGAACATGCTAAGGACCTCATGTGAGTGCAGTCACAGTATTTGTTCTTTTATGTTTATTTTTAAGTAAGCTCTACACCCAACCCGGGACTCGAACTCGTGACCCCGAGATCAAGAGTTGCGTGCTCTACTGACTGAGCCAGCCAGGCCCCCCAGTACTTGTTCTTCCAGCACTGGCTTATTGCCGTCAGCATGAGTCCTCAGAGTCCCCCATGTCGTAGCGCGGAGGCAGGTTTGTCTCCAGATCCGCCGCCTGGGCCCCGTCTCCGCTCCGGCCTCTAAGCCCCGGCCTCAGACCTTCGGCTCGGAGCTCTGCGAGGGCGCACGGTCTTCGCGTCCGCATTTCCTCCGCACACGCTCACGAGCACCTCCTGGGTGCCCGGCGCCGTCCTGGGCCTCCCTGCCCATCCTGTGCCCCCAGGGTCCTGTGCGCACGTGCTGGGGACAGCCACGCTCCCCGCAGGGCGACGCCCTCCTCAGACCCTTCCAGGAAACTGGTTTCTGTCCTTTCCCCGCGGAGAAGGAACCGATGGGTCTGGCAGGGACGTTCAGGCTGTCGGAAGCCGCACTGGTAGCTGCTCGGCTACTGATCTGCAGCGAGGAGCGTCCACTTTGTCCCCAGTCCGCCCTGGGGTGGAAGAGTACAGGAGGAGCCCCCGGAGGAGGGAATGAGAGAGGGGATGAGCTCGGTGGATTCCCGGACGGGGTTTCTGCGCTGGTGTCTGGGGGCCGGGAGCCCTGCCCCCAGCGCAGCACACCCCCAAAGGCGAGTTGGCCGTCGGGACAGCTGCACGGTTTGGCGCAGAGTGGGAAGGGGAACGCGGGGCCAGAGCTGTAGGCCGTGGGCACAGGCTTGTGAAGGTTAGTCCATTTGCCGGGAAAACCAGTGGGCAAACGAGACTTTTATTTATTTTATGTACATGCATGTGTATTGTGGATTTATTTAGGACGCCTGGGTGGCTCACTTGATGAAGCGTCTGACTCTTCGTTTTGGTTCAGGTCATGATGACAGAGTCCGGGGATCAAGCCCCCTTTGGGCTCCGAGCTCAGCAGAAGTCGGCTGGAGACCATCTCCCTCTCCCTCTGCTTCTCGCCCGCTCACGCTCTCACTCTCACGCGGAGCTCTCTGTCTCCCACAGTCAGTAAATGCGAGAGAGCGGGACAGTGCGTGCAGGGGGAGGGGCGGAGGGAGACAGAATCTCCTTCCGACTTTGCTAAGTGCGGAGCCCAGTGCGGAGCCGCCGGGGGCTCCACCTCTGGCCCCTTGAGATCATGACCCGAGCTGAAACCAAGAGTCAGATGCTCAACTGGCTGAGCCACCCAGGTGCCCCAAGATTTTTATTTTTTTTTTTAAGATTTTTAAAAAAAATTTATTTATTTGACAGAGAGAGATCACAAGGAGGCAGAAAGGCAGGCAGAGAGAGAGAGAGGAGGAAGCAGGCTCCCTGCTGAGCAGAGAGCCCGATGCAGGACTCGATCCCAGACCCTGAGATCATGACCTGAGCCGAAGGCAGCGGCTTAACCCACTGAACCACCCAGGCACCCCCAAGATTTTTATTTTAGAAAGAAAGCACCACCCCAGTCTGTCCTGGATGCCTTCCCAAGCCTGGCTGCGGTGGTCGGGATGTCCACTCTGACAGGAACATGGCAGGACACCTCAGAGCCACCTGCCCGGACCTAGCTCCTGCACTGTGGACAGAAGGTGGGACCTCATGCCGGCACAGGGTCCCGCTGCATCTGGCAACCTCCAGAATCTGACCGTCTGGTCATGGAGGCGTCCAGCCCGGAGGACACAGTCCCTGTGGGGGCACAGTTGTGGCCGCCTTCGCCTCTGTCTTCCTTCCCCCACCCCAGCCTCCATGAGCTGCCTGGGCTGCCTGGCACGGTGGACCTTGGCCATTAGAGGTGTTCGAGGGATGCAGCTGTGGCCCCTGGCCCCGTTACCAGTTACGGGAACAGGAAGCAGCTCTTGCTCTCTGCCAGGCTCCATTCTCAGAGCTTTATTTACGTGGAGTCGGGGCACCCCTGGAATCTCCGGAGGCATCCTGGGGGCCTCTCCACCGAGCCCAGGGCCCCTGGCCAGACCCTTCCATCCAGCTGCAGCGTGGAGTCAAGGCTGTGGGCGCGGGCTGGCTCAGGCAGCAGAGCATGCGACTCGGGCTCAGGGCTGTGTGTTCGAGGCCCACACTGGGCGTGGAGCTGACTCTAATAAGGGTGGGGGCGCCTAGGTGGCTCGGTTGGTTAGGCGGACGACTCAATCTCAGCTCAGGGCTTGATCTCAGCGTTGCGAGTTTGAGCCCCACGTTGGGCTCCATGCTGGGCGTGGAACCTACTTTAGAAAAAATTCTGGGGGCGCCTCTCTCTCTGCCTGCCTCTCTGCCTGCTTGTGATCTCTGTCAAATAAATAAATAAAATCTTTAAAAAAATTTGCTGAAGAAACAACAATGTGTATATATATTACTAAAGTTAATTTCACTTGCTGTACTTTTTTTTACTGTGGCTACAACGCCACTTTTTATTTATTTATTTATTTATTAAAAGATTTTATTTGTTTATTTATCTGACAGAGATCACAAGTAGGCAGAGAGGCAGGCAGAGAGAGAGGAGGAAGCAGGCTCCCCACTGAGCAGAGAGCCCGATGTGGAGCCCGATGTGGAGCTCGATCCCAGGACCCCGAGATCATGACCTGAGCCGAAGGCAGAGGCTTTAACCCACTGAGCCACCCAAGCACCCATATAAGGCCACTTTAAATGACACTGTGGCTCACAGGAGTTTCCCACTGGTCCATGCTGCTGAAGAGGGGCTGGGCCAGTGTGACCCGCATGGAGAGCCCTCACCCCAGAGAGCCCTCACCCCAGAGAGGCCTCACCTGACACCAGGACTGAGCTGCGGGAGGGCATGGCCTAGCAGGGGAGCTCCTTTTGCCTGTCAGTGAACATTTCCGGAAGGAGTCCCCCACCCCAGCCCCTGGCACCTGCCAGTCTACTCTCAGTTTCTCCTAGGAGTTTCCTCCACGGGCATGGCCAACACAGGAAAAGCAGCCCTCGGCTCACCTTCCCGGAGCAGGCAAGGCAGCATCTGACCCATCTTGACTGTCTCCAAAACAACATCTGCCAGGACGAGGCGGCGACAGGGCACGTGCCAGGCTCTAGGACGGATCCACACTGAGAACCTTCCACCTCTCACTTCCCTCATCTATAGAATGAAGCGTCAGCAGTCTGCTTCCCGGAGACAGGCTGACCGTAGTGGGACTCCCAGATGTGTCCCTGGCCTGAGTCCTTGTGCCCAGGAGCATGCCCCCACCGGGCAACAGGGACTCTGCAGATGTAATTAAGGATGTTGGAATGAGATCATTCTAGATTTAGGAGGGGCCCAACATCCAACGACAAGTGTCCTTGGAAAGGAGAGGGAGATCTGCAGCACAGGTCCATGGAAGTCTCGTGACAAGGAGAGAGGCTGTGCTGATGTGTCTTTGAGCTGAGGGGCTCGTGGCACCACCAGGAGGTGAACGGGCCTGGAACGCTCCTCACTTCGAGCCTCAGAGGGCACCAGCTTGGTCTCCGAGGTCCGGCCTCCAGAACCGTGAGAGGAGAGACAGCTGTTGTTTGGGTCCCCCTGTCTGGCCATTTGTCACAGCAGATCCTGCAGGCCTGCTCTGACGGGTTCCCGACTCAGAGCTAATGAGCGTGGCGGAAGGAGCTCCTGGCGTTTTGGAACAAGGTGGAGTTGATGTGTAGTCCTGGAAAAGGGGAACGAGATTTATGTCTGATGGGTCAGCAGCTTCTAGAAGGAATCAATAGATGAAAATTTCCACGAGCCCTGCCAGATCTCTTTCTGAATCTCGCCTCCAGAGCTGAGGACGTGGGGGAAATGCTTTAATCTTCCCGAACCACTGAAGTGGGCCCTCGACTTTGGTCCAGCCACCGGTCTCCCCTCTCCAACCCTCAGTTTCTCCATCTGTAAAGTGGGATGGAGCTCGTGGAGAAAGGGTGTGAGCACACAGGACAAGGGTTGTCTGTGCAGAGCTTCTGTGTTCTGGAAGTGGACAGGGGCCCAGGCGCAGCCCAGCCAAGGGATGCTTGCCCGCAGACTCTCTGAAGGCTGGGGTTTTTCCTTTTTAGCCTGTTGGGGGGATATATGCATTTGTGCATTTCCTTCCTTGGTGTCGACCTCGTCCCCCTTCTACCCCGCAGAACTGAGCAGAGCCTGGCAGAATTCGTCCCGGGATACCAAATGCATGCTGGGCTGACAGCCAGCCTTCTCTGCGGGCGGCTGGGCCTGGGTCTGCCTGGCTTGGCCTCCCCAGGCCTGGCCTGTACCTCTGCGCAGGGGACGGGCGCAGTGACTGCCTGGGTGGGCTGGGAGTCCCCTGCTCCCAGGCTGACCCTCGAAGCCCATCTTTGGCTGGCCGCCTGCCTCCAGGTCCCCTTTCTCCTGAGCATTTCTGGAGTCATGTGTCCTGGGCTCGGCCAACACAGAGACGATTCTGGTGGGAGGAGGTCAGTGACCATCTTCTTCCAAACATGATTGTGAATCCACCAGAGCATACGGGGACCAGGACATCTACTAAGAGAAGAAACTTGTGTGTACGGTGTTCATGGGTGCCTGGGTGGCTCGGGGGTTAAAGCTTCTGCCTTCGGCTCAGGTCGTGATCTCGGGGTCCTAGGATTGAGTCCTGCATCGGGCTCTCTCTTCAGCAGGGAGCCTGCTTCCCCCTCTCTCTCTGCCAGGCTCTCTGCTTATTTGTGATCTCTCTCTCTGTCAAATAAATAAATAAAATCTTTAAAAAGAAAAACAAACCAGTGTTCATAATTGCACTTCCTACGTAGACAGGCGTGACGGGCAGCCGGGAGCTGCGGGAGGGAACGAGGAAGCCAGCTCAGGGTGGGACACGGGCCCCAGGGAGCTTTAACAACCCGGTTGGGTGAGCCAGACCAGTGTTGGCGTGGACAGTCTGGTCTTGGAGGTGCCCTGCTGCACCCCCGCCCCTGGGATGCTGCCCCGGGGAACAGGGCTGAGTGAGCTCAGAGAGCCGCCTGCAGAGAGGACTGTGGCTGCCCCCAGCCTCCACTCCCGTTCCCCACCCTGCAGCAGCCCCTTCCCAGGGTGGGCCCCATCAGCTAAGTCAAGCAGTGCAGGCTGTGCTCCTGGCCAGGTGGGGGTCCCAGTGGGCTTCTGACCTGGGACACTGATTGATGGGTGGGGGATGGGAGGTTCCATCCTTCTGGTTTGAGGTGCAAAGGTGTGATGCTGGCACGGCGGTAGCAATTTCTGCTCCCACGAAGGGGGCCAGGCTGAGACTGGATAACATACCAGCTAGAGGCAGAGGCTAGAAAGCCACAGGACACAGAGCCCCCCACCCCCTTGGCAGGATCCAGAAGTTCAAGGCCCCCTGGGGAGGGGGGAGGCAGATGAAGACCAGGATTTCCATCGGGACCTGTGAAATCCACCTCCTGGGGTGTCCTCGTACCCCTTTTCATGCAGCTGAGCTCCACTTACTGAGAAGCTGCCTAGGCCCCGGGGAGAGGCAGGAGGTAGCAAAGGGATTACTGTGTGGTCTGTGCCCCAGAACGCTGAGCAGCGGGGAGGGACCTGGTCTGAGGACCAGGAAGAGCAGGGAGGAGGCTGTGTCCTGCGGAGGGCGCACCTGGAGCCATGTGGTCCGCAGCTGTCAGGCACCCAGCGATTAAAGCCCCCCCCCCCCAAGTCTCTTACTCGTAGAGGGGGATTGCAGCCGGGCCAGGAGCAGCCTGTGCTGATTCGGGGACAGACTTGGCACCTGCGTGGCTATTTTTGTCTGAAAACTGGAAGGTGCTCTCCATCTGCGCGTCTGAAGAGCCCCGTTCTGTCCCTGAGCAGATACTGCCCCTTCTGGAATCACAGTCATCGAAGGTGGAGACGGGGTGGCTAACATATTGTGGGGGCTTGGGCTCCAGAGTTCTGCAGAAGCAGAGCCTGTGGGGTGCCTGTAAGCAAGAGAATCCTCTCTGGAAAGGCCTGGTGACCACCCTCTGGGGTGGCCTTCTGTGGGGAGTGCAGAGCTGAGGCCTGCAGGGTCCCTGGGAGAGGGACTGGGAGGCTGCCTGGAGGAGGTAGATAGGAGCAGAGCCGGGGGATGACCCAACACAGTGAGGCCCGTGAATCCATCTGTGACCTTGGAGGCGAAGGGTACAGGGCAGCTGGGGCAATAGCCCAGGCTTTGGAACCTCCTGCTGTCCTTGGGCTCTGGGCCCCAGATAAAGAGCAGCCCCAGCCTGCCCCAGTGATGCAGTGGCCATAGGAGACTCCAACTTCTGGCTGAGCCCCTTTCCCCAGAAGGCTCCCCCAAGCCTCAGCCATTGGCACAGGGCCCCCCAGGGATTGGGGTGGAACCCAGGGCCAGTTCCTGCCCACAGACCCTCATGATGTTCCTAGGAGGCGGGTGGACGGGGTGATACCCCCACTTTTCAGGGGAACAGATGAGATCCCACCCTGGACAACTAGGGCTGTGGCCCGATCTCCTGATTCCAGCCAAGTGTGGGTCCTCACGGGTCCTAATTCAGGACAGAATTCGGTTCCATTCTCTTTCCTCTGCTGCCTCCTTTAACACGTTCTGTGCCCATCACCGCACCACGCCTCTCATCAAGATGAACCTCAGAGATCAGCCTCCCCTCCGCTGTGGCGGGGAGGAAGTTGCTGGGGTTGGGGCATCTGGGTGGCTCAGTCTTGAAGTGTCTGCCTTCAGGGGCATGTTCACTCGCATCTCCGACGGTGACACTGGCTGTCAGCGGAGCATCCTCACGTGATCTCTACGTGGTCTCCCCGGGTGCCTGCATGGGCTTCCTCCCGGCAGTGCGGGGACTGACTCCCAAGAGCAAGCTTCCCCAGAGAGCCAGCTGGAGACACTGTGTCACCTTTAACTGTGCCACTTCCACTTTACGCCAGCTTACCCAGAGTCAAGGAAGGGGACAGAGACTCCACCTCTCATGGGAGGCGTTTCCAAGTCGTGTTGTAAGAAGAATGTGTGGGATGGAAGATGTTGATGGACTTGGCCCTGTTTGGAAGATGTCGTCAGGCATGGGAGTGTCGGAGCCTTTGAGCGGTCCCCGCCGGAGGGCCCGTTCTAAGTCCGCCGACTGGTTCTCTGTCTTCTCTCCCAAGACGGTGGCTGGTGGAGCATGTAGTCCAACATTTTAAATGATGGCTTTGCAGGATGCCTTAGCAAGGGCTTTTGTACCTCAGGGGCTGGGCTGTCCCTGAGGAAATCTGTCCCTTCCTAATAGGAAGCTTCCAGGCTCCCAGCTACCATATGTGTCGTCCGGGGGTGGGAACCCTGCCCTGGCCGCTGAGAGGCAGCCCTCCGAGCCTCTCCCATTCCTACCCGCTTGGGAGCCTTGGGAGAGGAGGTGCTGACTATCCCCTGTGGCAGGACATCTCTTCGAGGATGTCCCGTACAGCAAGCGGCCACATGCGGACTGCTTCTGCATCACTGCCGGGGCGGAAAACTGCCAGGTGCTTAGGGAAAAGGTCTGGAAGTCTCTGAGAAAATGAAACATACACCTCCCGGTGGCTAGTAGCTCCATTCTTAGTAATTCGCTCCAGAGAAATGAAAACGCGTGTTTCCCAGAGACTCAGACAAGGGAGCTCAGATCAGCTCTATTCTTTTTTTTTTTTTTTTTTAAGATTTTATTTATTGGGGCACCTGGGTGGCTCAGTGGGGTAAAGCCTCTGCTTTCGGCTCAGGTCATGATTTCAGGGTCCTGGGGTCGAGCCCTGCATCCGGCTCTCTGCTCGGTGGGGAGTCTGCTTCCTCCTCTCTCTCTCTCTGCCTACTCGTGATCTCTATCAAATAAATAAAAAAAAATTTTATTTATTTTAAAGAGAGAGAGAGATCACAAGAGAGGCAGGCAGAGAAAGAAGGGGAAGCAGGCTCCCCGCTGAGCAGAGAGCCCGATGCGGGGCTCCATCCCAGGACCCTGGATCATGACCTGAGCTGAAGGCAGAGGCTTGAACCCACTGAGCCACCCAGGCGCCCGGGTCAGCTCTATTCTTGTTAACCAGAGCTGGACCATATACAGGGCGGGGCAGGGCGGGTGGGCACAAACGCTGCAGGCTGAGTGACAGGGGCTGGGCCCAAAAGGCACACACTGTGGGATTCTCTTTCTGTAAAACGCCAGAGCAGGCAAAACTAAACTACAGAACAAAACAGAGAACAGAACAGTGACTGCGAAGGGGCGTGAGGGAGGGGTCAGCAGTCCACCTCCCAATAGGCTTCAGGGACACAGGTCAGCTGGATGGTAACTTCGGACGTGTGTGTTTCACACGCGCTCATCGTGGAAATGCTCCCCGAGAAACAGACGCCAGGCTCCATTCATGAGACGCACACGCCGGGTGTAGGGGTGGAGCAGGAGGGCTGGAGAAATCAGGGACGGGATAAACGGGGCGAGATGTTGACTGTAGTGCACAGTGTGCACTTTACGTATTTTTTTACACGTTTGAATATTTTCTAATAAAATGGGGGGGATCCCCAAGGAGAATGTCTGTTTGCCACGACCTGTGACCTGTGCCTAATCCCAGGTGCCCAGCCCCCAGTGCTGGTTTCTCATCATGTCCATCACACTAGACCCCGTTGTTTCTGTAACAGACGCTCTGCCCTCTCCCAGGTGCGGGCGTTACCCTTTTAGATGGCTGCGTAAAATGGCTCCGGTCTGGGCGCCTGGGTGGCTCAGTGGGTTAAGCCTCTGCCTTCGGCTCAGGTCATGATCTCAGGGTCCTGGGATCAAGCCCCGCATCGGGCTCTCTGCTCAGCAGGGAGCCTGCTTCCCCCTCTCTCTGCCTGCCTCTCTGCCTACTTGTGATCTCTGCCTGTCAAATAAATACATAAAATCTTAAAAAAAAAAAAATGGCTCAGGTCTGCAGGCCACGTACTGTGGGAATCCAGCACGTTTTCTTATCTGCCTCGTGGTTCCGTGAGAGGGCATGTCATAGGCTAGTCTCCTGGGCACTGGGAGTGTCACGGCTCTGGTGCAGAGACACATTTGGGCTCCCCAGTGGGTGCTGAGTGTGCAAACACACACTCGGCCGTGGCGCTGCTTCTCGAGCAGGACCGCTGCCCTTCTTGCCTGCGTCGGAGCGTCGGTCCCCATCTGGAGACATCCTGGGCCCTGCACACAGGGCTGTGTGAGGGACTGGACCATCCAGGATAGCTTCCCGAACGGCCTGGTGTCCCCAGGGCCTGCCGGAAATGGGCTCCGGGCGCCAGGATGGCTGGGCCTCTCCGCAGGGCAGGGCAGGGGTTCACAACAGTAAAGAGCTCCTGGCTGGGGCCAGGAATGGGCAGCCTCACTCCGGGGGAAGCAGGCTGGCCAGGACTGCAGGAGGGCAGGGGCGAGTCAGCAGTGCCGTGGGCCTGGGTCATTCTCTCTGGGGACCCTGGGCACCCCTGGGCAGGCAGGCTTCCCCAAGCAGGACCCAGGCCTACCTTGCCCTACATTCAGAGAGAAATGGGAGCAGGAGAGGCTCGGGGCCCTCCTCCCTGCACCCAAAGTGCTGCCCTTCTCGCTGGCCTGGCCGCACCAGTCCCGGCAGCGTAATGTCCCCGCTGGGGCTCCAGCTCCTTAAAGGAAAAACACCCCGCAAATCCGGTAAAGGTTGTTTTCCGAAGCTGAGCCTCAGGACCAGAGAGGGTGTGACCTGGGCGGAGAGCGAGGCTGCCCAGCCCAGAGAAGCCCCGGCCCGGGGTTGCGGGGTTCTGGTCCCGATGCCAGGCCAGGCCGCCCCTCCCGCGCCGGGCGTGCCGGCCACCGTGTCTGAGCCTCGCGGAGACCTGAGGGTGGTCAGACTCAGCTTGGACCGGGGAGGGATGGGGGGTGGTGGTGGCGGCTCCCGTGCTGGAGGGGGCGTGGGGGGCGGTACTCAGGCTGGAGGGGGCGGGGGAGACCCCCAGATCAGGGGTGAGTGTGGGGGCGTTCCCCGGGCTGGAGAGGGCGTGGGGGCGGTTTCCAAGCTGGAGGGGCGGGAGGTGGCTCAGTGCGGGAGGGGCATGGTGGGGCGGTGTCCTGGCTGAAGGGGTCCGTGGGAGAAGCTCCTAGGTCAGAAGTGTGCATGTGGGCGGTGCCCATGCTGAGGGGGCGAGGGGAGGCTCCCAGGTCAGGGGTGGGGGGGCGGCGCCGAAGCTGAAGTGGGGCGGACCCGGGTGGGAGCGTCGGGGAGGAAGCACAGCGGACGCGGGAAGCTGGGGGGCACGAGCCACACAACCGGCGCGCACCCCTTCCTTGCCTGTCTCTCCGGGGGTGCGCGGCCCCCCCGTCTCTGGCCAAGACCGCCCGGAAAGGTCGCCCCCTCCGGATTGAGGACACTCATCCAAGAATGACTTCGCACCGCCCCACGCTGCAGGGTTCGGGGACTCCTTCCCCCCCCCCTCCTCCTTAGACCCTAATGGACTGGGGTATCCACTGGGCAGCAGACCCCTGGGGATCAAAGGGAAATCCCAGCATCCCACTCTCCTCCAAAGGGCTGCTCCTGGATAGAGACATCCACAGACAGTTAGAGCGAGAAGCAGGACCCCTCTCCATGCTTCAGCTGAGACCGAGGACTCACTGTGCCCTTCGTTCTGTGTCGGACCCGGTTTCCTCCCTACACTTCTATCACTGGGCTTCAGCAGCCGGGTCCTTCCCCGTTGCCATGTCAATGTCCTTTTTCCAAGAAATCCCCTGACCCCTGAGGATCTGAGCCACCCCCGCAGCATCTGAGCCAGTGCTGAGCTTTCCGTCTCAGCTCCACAGCTGCTGGCCGTGTAGGGGTGTCTGTTCTCCCCCTGCCCAGCTTCACACCTGACACCAGTGGGATTCAGTAAATCTCGGGAATGGAGACTGTACACTCCTGAGTCATCTCTGACTCCCAGGAGTCTGGCGTGTGGCTGTTCTCACTCTTCCTTGACCAGGGGACTTCAGCCTTGGCTTCATCTGGGTCCTGTAGGCGCCTCCAAATCTGTACTCCGTAGAGCCCCAGCCCCAGTTTCAGTCTCCAGGCCGTCTGCTGATCTCTCTGCTTTCACAACTGGGAAATGAAAGGATCGGAGAAGGAGGGGAGGAGGGCAGAGGACAAGGCCTCTACATTTGGGGAAAGCAGGAGGAAGGAGAGACAGAGACAGAGGAGGAGAAGGAGGTGGCCCACCCATGCAGGCTGCCTTTTTCAAAAGGGGAGAGCACTTAAGGGAGCAAGGAGGGAGCCTGCTCCAAAGGTCCAGTGCTGCCTTGTGGACGACAGCCCCACCCTCCAGGACCCTGGCTGACCCTCTGGGACCCTGGCTAGCCCAGCAGGCTCTCGGTAACAAGGATGCTCAAGGCCACCAGGACTGTGCCAACCGGTGTGTGCTTCCCAGGGCCCCAGTCCTCTAGGTTTGTGGGGAGGACAGAGAATGGATTTGCCTCCCCGGAGTAGCCTTGCTGAGGCTTTCCAGCACAAAGGCTCTCCTCAGCTCTGCTAGTGCCCACATAGGAAGTGTAGAGTGGCTCCCTTCTGATTCCCAGAGCTGAGTTAATCCTTGGAAGCAGCAAGCAAACCAGGGAACCTCTGTAAATGGGGGTAGCAGTGCCACTCTCGGAGTTCCTGAGGATCAGAGGATTGAAAGCCGCTGAGAATGCCCAGGGCTGCCCAGCGATGGCGGGTGATTGTTAGTGTCAGTGTGCGACTCTGAGTGAGGACTGCCCGAAATGCCTGTGCCCCAGCCCGGTGCCCTGGACGATGGGTACATGACAGTATTTCCACGGGAGAAGTAGCAGGATCCCATTCAGGGGACCCGCAGAGGCGGTGGATGAATTGGCCTTTTTTCCCCGCTCCCCATCACTCCAGACTCATCCCTGCCTAAGGACCTTTGCCTGGAGTGATCTCCCTCGCGTTTAGCTCAGTTTAGGCCCCTTCCGGTCACTTAGGCGTTCACTCCGCCCCGCCCGTACCTTACTTTTCTCGGTGCAGCAGGCACTGCGAGCTGGCGCGGGATCCTACCTATCCTCTTTACCAGCACACCTTGGCTCTTATGGTGGGGATCACGGCTGCTCAACAAGTATTTGTTGAGACAATAAACGCGCGAGAGAATAATAAAGCCTAAACAGAGTGACAGCAGTGGGGGCGGAGAGGGATGACCACAGCAATTTGCAGGAGGCGACTCATTACAGGAGGACGTCAAGCATCTCCGGTTTCTGCGCGAGTGGAGGGGACAGTCGCTGAGTCCAGAGTCCTAGAGAAAGGCGCCTCCCTGCTCCTCTGTTCTCTAGGGCCCCTGTTGGCGGCCAGTGCCCAGCCCCTCGGGGCCTGTGAAGAGCCGGTGGCAGGCTCCTGCCGTGGGGCCAGATCACCAAGGGAGCGTGGGAAGGTGGTGTGGCTGCTTCCCCCTCGCCGCTCCCGGCTGGCCTTTCCGCGCTGACACCACAGCACCGATAGCACCGTGGTCGCGCCCCCTGACTCGCGGAGACTGTGTCCCTCCGGGGTCAGAACGGCCGCGGGGGCCGGGCTGGCCCGTTGGAAGAGCGCAGCGGTTGGGCAGCAAGTGCGCGGCCGAGGCCTCCGGGCGAACAGTGGCGCAGGGCCCCGCACCTGGCACGACCGCAGCGCCCGGGGGGTGGTCGGGCGAGCTGCGCCGCGCCTTCCCCGGAGCCGGCCTGCGTGCCCCGGGCGGGCTGCTGAGTCAGGCCTGCCGCGCGGAGATGCAGCCGCCGAGGCCGGGCGCGCTCTCCGGCCTGCAAGGCCTGCCCTGCAGGCGGGGGCTGCGGCCGGGGCGCGGGCGCCACGCGCGGGGGGCGGCTGCGGGGCCGGCAGCTCTGCCCTGGCCAGGCCCTGGCGGGGCCCGAGTGGCCAGGGGAGCGCCTGGAGGCTCCTCTGGAGCCCTGATTCTCGAGGGTCCCGGGGCAGCGAGGGAGCAACGAGATGCGCGCGGCCTGGGTCTCGACCCAGACTCACATCCCGGAGGGGCCTGCGGGGTAGCCGGTCCCTCAGGGCCCCTCCTGCGGGCTCCCGGGAGTCGCACGCGCGAAGACCCGGCTTGGCACCGCGTGACCAGCCCTCGCGGGACGAGCGCGCAGGCGCGAGGGGCGCGGGCGCGGCTGTCCAGGACGGTGCCGCCCCGCCCCAGCGCCCCCTTCCTGCGCGTCCGCCGCGCGCCGCGCCGCGCCCCGCCCCGCCCCCCGTCCGCGGCCGGTGACGTCACGGCGGCGCGCGGCATTGTGGGGCGGGAGCGCCGAGCCGGGGGAGGGTCGTCGAGACGCCATTTTCGGCGGCGGGAGCGGCGGAGCAGGAGCGGAGCGGAGCCGGCGGGCGCGGGGCGGCGGCTGCGGGGAGGAGCCGCAGGGGACAGCGCTCGCGGGCGGCCGAGGATGCTGCGGGGCGGCCGCGCCGGGGCCCCTCGTTCGTGACCGCGGCGTCGCGTCGGAGGCAGCCGAGGCGCGGGCCCCGCGCGGTCCTGCTCCGCGCACGCGCCCCGCGGCCTCCCGGAGCTGACAGCGCGAGCGCGCGGCCCCGCGGGAGCAGCCCGGTGAGTCCTCGGCCCCGTGCCCGGCCGCGCCGCGGTCCCCGCCCGCCCGCTGCGACTGCAGTCGCCCGGCCCCGCCCGGGTCCTCCCCGCAGCCGCCCGTCCCCCGCGGCGCGGCCCCTTCCCCAGCCCGGCCTCCGGCCCCGGCCCCTGCGCGTGGACGGTCCCTTCGGCCGTCCCCGGCCCCGCACCCCGGCTCGGCCGCGCAGCGCGCGGGGCGGCGGCTCGCGGGAACAGCGGCGGACCCCCGGCCGCGCGACTGGGGGGGGGGTCCGGCCGCCCCCGGGAGCGCGGCGCGCGGGGAGGGGCGGCCGGCCGGTGGCTTTGTCCGAGTCCTCCCTCTTCCTTCCGGCCCCCGCCCTCTCCCGCGGCACCGCCCTGGGCGGGCGCGCCTGTCAGCTCGCGGGGACGGGCTGCGGGGCGGGCGGGGAGCGCGCGGGGTCCCTGGCGCGGGGCCGGCCTCCGAGCCTCCTCGGCGACCCCGGTCCTCCCGTTGCCAGACGCGGAACGCTTCGTCCGGGCTCCACCTGGGCCGGCGGCGGCCCCGGCGCGGTGGCCGACTCGGGGCGCCTCTGCGCGTGAACCCGACAGCGTCGGAAGAGTGGCCTCGGCGCCTGGGGGTCGGGGGTTGCTGAAGAACGTGAGGTTCGTGGCCCGGGCGGGTCCGCGCTGGCGCTGAGACCGCGCGTCGGGAATCCGCGTCGAGCGATCGGTGAGGAGTGCTTGCAGAAACGTCTGCACAAAGTGCGGCAGCACGGGAACTCGGGGTACTCCGGTGACACTGGCACGCAGCCGGGCGGCTCCTGGATTCCCTGCTCTGGTTAGGTTCTGAGCGTTTCTGGCTACAGCGCGACTAAGCTATTGATCAGAGTCCTTGGCTCAGCACACACGGCACCAGTTGGGTGAGGCCCCGGGGGGAAACTGGGGCAGGTTCTGAAGTCTCCCGATCTTGTTACCCTTCTGGATTTGCCTCTTCCAGGGGTTGGCAGCAAGCTTTCACTGGGGTGGGAAAGGCGCTTTCATCGTTCTGTTTCCTACCTGTGTGTGAGCACACGGCCGGACTAGAGTGAACACTTCAGATTGTGGGGAGCTGCGTGTGGGAGGCCAGGCCCTCCTAAGAGCCGGTTTCTCCCTCTCAGAGAATGCAACATCATGGTGCAGTGGAGCCTGGCAGCCCTGGGGTGTTAGCCAGGCGGGCGGAGGGCCCGGGGTGGTAACTTCGCCGTGACCTGGCACATTCACCTGCCTGGAGGTCCAGCCTTCTGGAAACACTAGACAGCCCACGAGAAGGTGGAAGGGCCTGCATGGGAGTCAGGGCAGTACGTCCAGGAAGGATGAGGGGGCCGATGCCACTGTGGAGGGGCACATAGGCTCTTAAGTATTTTAAAATAGATGAAAGCTTAGCTGTAGTTATTTAAGATTATACATTTTGTGTTTTAATTTTTTAAAGATTTTTTATTTATTTCAAAGAGACAGAGATCGCAAATAGGCAAGAGAGGCAGGCAGAGAGAGAGGGGGAAACAGGCTCCCCGCGGAGCAGAGAGCCCGATACGGGACTCGATCCCAGGACCCTGAGACCACGACCTGGGCCAAAGGCAGCAGCTTAACCCACTGAACCACCCAGGCACCCCTAAAATTATACATTTTAAAAAACTATATACTTTTGGGACGCCTGGGTGGCTCAGTTGGTTAAGCAGCTGCCTTCGGCTCAGGTCATGATCCCAGCGTCCTGGGATCGAGTCCCACATCGGGCTCCTTGCTCAGCAGGGAGCCTGCTTCTCCCTCTGCCTCTGCCTGCCTCTCTGTCTGCCTGTGCTCACTCTCTCCCCCTCTCTCTCTCTGAGAAATAAATAAAAAAAAAAATTAAAAAAAAAACTATATATTTTTAAGCATGTTTCATAATGTTGATAATAGATAAGCCAGTGTGTAGGTTTCCATATGGGACTATAAAAGTCAAAAATTGATAAATTTGAAGGATTTATGTAACATGGACACATAAATATGATAAGAAACCAGAACTTTATATAACAAGGAAGTGATCTGTAATAACCCAAACAGACGTAGAGGCAGGTTTTAAGTGTCAAATTTCAGGACGTAGAATAAAAATGATTAGCATGTTCAGTGGTGAAAGCATGGTCTTAAGTGGCTGGCGGAGCTCCGGAGCTCATAGTCTGGTGGGAGAGAGGACGTGGTTGGGGACCGCAGGTGAGGTGAGATACTGTGCTGAGTGCCCTGAGAAGGTGGTTTTGGGTATGAGACACGAAGAAAAGAACAGTTGGCCCAATGTGAGGGGTGGATTTGGTAGTGGCCATACTGGAGGACACAGGCCTTGAAGCGGTGCTGGCGTAGAGGGGACGGAATTTAGGAAGGGTGAGGGTGGGAAGGAAAAGCAGGGAAGGAAGGCAAGGAGGAGCGGGGGTTCGTTTTTGTTTTTTGTTTTTTTTTGTAAAGGATTGGCGCATTCTTGAGTGCGGGAACGGAGCTAGTATGGCGGGTGGCTTGAACCAAGTGAGACTCGATGAGAAGCCATTAGCCCTAGTAGGACTGAGAGAGCTCCTGACTTAAGGGAGGGACGATAGGAACAGGGGTGCAGATGGACTAGAGAGGGCCTCACGAGTTACGGCGGCCTGACTTGGGAGTGACCAGTCTAGAGTAAGGGCAGGGCTGCAGTCCAGAAGAGATGGAGAGGCCGTGTTCACAGCCAGAGCGAGATGCTAGATCTAAGTTGGAGTGACGTGTCACTCCTCTGCTAAGTTTTGGCCGGTGTCCTAAAAGCACTCTGCCCCCATGTGTTCCCTCAGGTACACACGGCAGGCTCATCCCGAGCCTGCTCTTCTGCAGTCACTGGGTCCCCGCCTCCCCGTGCAGTATTCCTTATCGTTTTACTGTTGGTCTCTTTCACTTAACACCCCTGATCTCCACCGGGGCAGGGGTTTTGTAAATGCTTAATAATGTTTATTGAACGAATGCATCTAGAATTCCTTCCCTTTCTCTAACTTGGGCGGCTCACTGGCTGGTGACACCCATCAAGATGGGGAAAACAGGAGGAGGGGGAGATGGTGAGCTTGGTTTTGGATAGATTAAGTCGGAAGTACTTTTGGGGTGCCCAGGTGGACCGGTAGGCAGTTGGAGATGGAGGTCTGGAGCTCAAGACAAATGTTTAGGCTGGAGATCAAGATTGGGGAGACCTCATCACCTTGTTGAAAGCCAGGGGCTCTTCCGAGAGCTTCTGACACGTAAAGACGGTCGAGTTGCCCTGTTTGCAGGTGGAGAAGGAGGTCGGTGTCAAATTGGCTAAGAGGTCAAGGAAAATTTGGATGGACAGAGCTCTTGGATTTGGCTTCTAGGAGGTAATTAGTGACTTTTTAAATTTTTCCTCAGAATATTACCTCCTAAGGCAGGCGTGCTAAGGCATCCTTCTGTCTTTCGGCCCTGCAGCCTCACAGTTAATATAGTCTTCCCTCAAAATTAATTCAGAATTTACTTTTGTCTTAACTATTTTTAAAAAATGTACTTATTTTGGGACACCTGGTTGGCTCAGTCGTTAGGTATCTACCTTTGTCTCAGGTCATGATCCCGGGGTCCTGGGATCGAGCCCCGCATCAGGCTCCCTGCTCAGCGGGGATCCTGCTTCTCCCTCTCCCACTCCCCCTGCTTGTGCTCCCTCTCTTGCTGTGTCTCTCTGTCAAGTAAATAAATGAAATTAAAAAGGAAATAAAAATAAAGTACTTACTTTAATTGAAGTTCAGTTGACATACAAACAGCTGACGTCAAACAGCTGTGACGTCAGGCTTCTAATTTAGGTATTTCTGCTCGCACATTTCAAGCTGAACCACTTTGCTGTCGGGAATCGCAGTAACTGCCAAGCTCCAGTTGCCTTCATCTGGGAAGTCCTTGGCCAGCTCTTCCGTTTCAGAAGCCCGGGTGATGCCGCGTGGCTGCGGTGACTCCGTGGGCTTGCGGTCTCACATGGACTGTTCCAGGCACCGCCTTGTCACTGCACTTGTGTTCCTCACCGAGGCTGGCTTAGAGGAGGTGATCGGTAAAAGCTGATTGAGCCTTCATTTCTGTGGTGAATCCACAATGGGGTGTTTTCTTAAATTTACTTACTCCACCTATTTAAAAAGGATTCGTATTAATCAAACAGGGGAGGAAATGTTAATTTCTATTCTTTTACAACTGTGGTAAAAATTAGGTATATTTACAGGGTTGTGCAGCAGATCTCTAGAACCTTTTCATCTTGCAAAACTGAAACTCTGTGTCCATTAAATAACAACTTCCTATCCTCTGCCCTACCCTAAACACAGTTCTACTTTCTGATTCAATGAATTTGTCTACTTTAGATACCTCATATAATTAGAATCATACAGTATTTGTCTTTTTTTTAAGCTTTTTTTTTTTTTTAAAGTAATCTCTGCACCCAACGTGGGGCTTGAACTCACAGTCCCAGAACTCACAGTCCCAGAACGAAGAGTAGAGCATTTGATCTTTTGTGACTATTTTGATTTAGCATATTGTCCTCAAGGTTCACCCATAATTTCTATTCTTTTTAACTAAAATATTAAGTTCTAAAGCTTTTGTAGTATGAAATTTGTATTAGATTTCTCCTTATTATGGAACAGATTATTATAAATTTAGTGGCTTAAAACAGTCACATTTATTCCAGTTAACTGCGGGTGAGCGGCTCACGTGTCTACAATTGTGTGTTGGGCTGCCTTTGTCTTCCGAAGCTCATAGGGCTCTCGTAGGCTGTTGGGGTTGTGGCAGAATTCAGTTCTTCTGGTTGTAGGGTTGATGTCCTACTTTCCTTGTTTCCTGGCTGTCAGCTGGGGGCTCTCTCAGCTCCTTGAGGTGGCCTCCTCCATCTTCGAAGCCAGAGTGGAAAAGCTCCCACACCCTGAATTCCTCACACTTTGAATCTCTGACTTCTTTTCTTTTGTGGCTTCTAGACCCAGATTTAAAAGTCTTATATGAAAAAAAAAAAAAGGGCTTATATGAGGGATGCCTGGGTTACTCAGTCAGAAGAGCATGAGACTTTTGTTCTTGGGGTCATGAGTTTGAGCCCCATGCTGGGTATAGAGATTACTTAAAAATAAAAATTAAAAAAAAAACTTAAAAAATACGTAAAGGGGCATGTGGTTAGGTCAGGTCTACCAGGATAATCTTCCTGTCTGGTTTTAATTTTTTTTTTTAAAGATTTTATTTATTTATTTGACAGAGATCACAAATAGGCAGAAAGTCAGGCAGAGCGAGAGGAGGAAGCAGGCTCCCCGAAGATGAGAGAGTCCAACGCGGGGCTCCATCCCAGGACTCCGGGATCATAACCCTAGCCGAAGGCAGAGGCTTTACCCAGGCACCCCTAATCTCCCTTCTTAAGGTCAAGTGATTTGGGGCCTTAATTACATCTGCTACAAAATCCCTTTACAGCAGTACCCAGAGGGACTTGATGAACTGGGAGACGTGTGTACACAAGGGCCTAGGAATCTTGAGGGAGACCAGGCATCTGCGTACCACATCTCATTTTATTCTGTTCTTGGAACAAAACCATTTAAAAAAAAAAAATTACTTTATTTGTCAGAGAGAGAGAAAGACCACAAGCAGGGTTAGCGGCAGGCAGAGAGAGAAGCAGGCTTCCTGCTGAGCAAGGATCCCGATGCGGGGCTCAATCCAAGGACCTTTAGGCTCATAACCTGAGCCGAAGGCAGATGCTTAACCAACTGACTGAGCCACCCAGGCATCCATGAACAAAGCCATTCTTTTTTAAAAAATTAAAAAAAAAAAATTTTTTTTTAAAGATTTTATTTATTTATTTATCTGACAAACAGAGATCACAAGTAGGCAGAGAGGCAGGCAGAGAGAGGGGGAAGCAGGCTCCCTGCTGAGCAGAGAGCCTGATGCGGGACTAAATCCCAGGACCCTGAGATCAAGACCTGAGCTGAAGGCAGCGGCTTAACCCACTGAGCCACCCAGGCGCCCTAAAAAATTTTTTTTAAAGATTTTTATTTATTTATTTGACAGACAGAGATCACAAGAAGGCTGGGAGTCAGGCAGAGAGAGGAGGAAGTAGGTTCCCTGCTGAGCAGAGAGCGTGATTCGGGGCTCGAACCCAGGACCCTGGGATCATGACCTGAGCTGAAGGCAGAGGCTTAACCCACTGAGCCACCCAGGCACCCGAACAAAACCATTCTTAACTTCTTAACCATCTTTCAGTTACTATTGGGAGTTATGATTGCTCAATATGTACAACAGTCTACAGCCATACCACCCTTAACGTGATCTCTGAATATGTTCACTAATGTTAGCAAGTTCTGCTTTTTAAAGAAAATTGAGGTATAATTTACATACGGTGAAGTGCCAAGATCTTAAATATATTGTTCATTGTTTCGATAAATGTGTATCAAGATACGGCCCAGAAAATTCCCTCATGCCCCTTGCCAACATCCGTCACCCCCCACCACTCCTTGGCAACAGTGATCTGGTTTTTATAACCGCAGGTTAGTTCTGCCTATTCTAGAGTTTCATATAAATGAGATTATACAATATATATTCGTCCTGCTTTTTTCATTCAGCATAACATTTTTGAAATTCATACGTGTTGTTGTCTGTGGCAGTGGTTGGTCCCTTTCTAGTCCTGAATAGTGTTGTGCTGTGTGGACCTATACAGTTAAGCCTGAAGCACGTCTTGGGGGGCCCTTGTTCTTGTGGGAGACCACGTGGACAAACATTTTAGTTTCTTCTACATAAATGCCTACGTGTGAGATTGCTCGCAGGATAGATGCAGCGTTAACTCCTTTTATTTATGTAGAGAGCTGGCGTGGGAGCAGAGGGAGAGAGACGCTCAGGCAGGCTCCGCGCGCTGGTGAGCAGAGCCTGGATGTATCATTAACTTTTTTTTTTTTAATATTTTATTTATTTGATAGAGATCACAAGTAGGCAGAGAGGCAGGCAGAGGGAGAGGAGGAAGCAGGCTCCCCATTGAGCAGAGAGCCCGATGCGGGGCTTGATCCCAGCACCCTGGGATCATGACTTGAGCCGAGGGCAGAGGCTTTAACCCACTGAGCCACCCAGGTGCCCCTATTTTTTGATTTTTTATGTGGTTTCTGCTTTCTATTTTGTCTGTTTTGAAATCATTAAAAGATGAATGCTCTTTTGGAAAAACTCATGGTTCAAAAAGATAGAAAGGGCGGCGCCTGGGTGGCTCAGTGGGTTAAAGCCTCTGCCCTCGGCTCAGGTCATGATCCCAGGGTCCTGGAATCAAGCCCTGCATCGGACTCTTGGCTCAGCAGGGAGCCTGCTTCCTCCTCTCTCTCTGCCTGCCTCTCTGCCCGCTTGTGATCTCTGTCTGTCAAATAAATAAATAAAATCTTTAAAAAAAAAAAAAAGATATATAGGTGTGAGTTGTCTGTTTTCTCATTTTCTTTCTTTTTTTTCAAGTTTTTTTTTTTCTTTTTAAGATTTTATTCATTTATTTGACAGGCAGAGATCACAGTAGGCAGAGAGGCAGGCAGAGAGAGAGAGGGAGAAACAGATTTTTCGCAGAGCAGGGAGCCTTGAGGAGCAAGAGGTAACTCAGGGGAGCCCATGAAGATCTCCGGACCCTGCGATCATGACCTCAGCTGAAAGCACGTGCTTCACCGACTGAACAGTGCAGGCACCCTTCCCCATATACGTATTTATATATCCATATGTGTGTGTGTGTATTTAAGATTTTATTTTATTTTAAAGATTTTATTTATTTATTTGAGAGAGAGAATGAGAGAGATGGAGATCACGAGAGGGGAGAGGGTTAGAGGGAGAAGCAGACTCCCTGCTGAGCAGGGAGCCTGACGTGGGACTATATCCTGGGGCTCCAGGATCATGACCGAGCCGAAGGCAGACGCCTAACCAACTGAGCCACCCAGGCACCCTTTAAGTTTTTATTTTTAAGTAATTCCTACACTCAGCGTGGGGCTTGAACTCACAACCCCAGCATCAAGGGTCTCATGCTCGGGGCGCCTGGGTGACTCATTCTGTTAAGTGTCTGCTAGGTCATGATCTCAGGGTGGTGAGATCGAGCCCTGTGTTAGGCTGTGTGCTCAGTGGGGAGTCCACTGGACATTCTGCACCTCCCACCACGTGTGTGTGCATGTGTTTCTCTTTCAAAAAAACAAAAAAAAAAGTCTTATGCTCCTAACTGAGCCAGCCAGCCACCCCTTAAAAAATATGTTAGTTGCCTTTCTTTAGTTAAGAAAGAAAACTATTGGGGCGCCTGGGTGGCTCAGTGGGTTAAGCCGCTGCCTTCGGCTCAGGTCATGATCTCAGGGTCTTGGGATCGAGTCCCTCATTGGGCTCTCTGATCAGCAGGGAGCCTGCTTCCTCCTCTCTCTCTGCCTGCCTCTCTGCCTACTTGTGATCTCTGTCAAATAAATAAATAAAATCTTAAAAAAAAAAAAAAAGAAAGAAAACTATTCCATACATGTATCTTTGATTAGCACTTTAAATATGTAAATTTCATGTTATGATATTATGTTTTATTTTTATTCACTGTTCAGTAAGAGACCCTTGAAGTCTTTTTTTGTTTGTTTTAAGATTTTATTTATTTGACAGGGAGAGACACAGCGACAGAGGGAGGTGGAGTGGGAGAGGGAGAAGCAGGCTCCCCACAGAGCAGGGAGCCCGATGCGGGGCTCCATCCCAGGACTCTAGGACCATGACCTGAGCCGAAGGCAGAGTCCTAAAGATGCCCCTGTTACGATATTATGTTAATTTGTTTCTCATTTTGAAATAAAAATGGTGCTTTTTAACTACATAATCAATACTCTCTATATTTATTTTTTATTTTTTTTTTTTAAAGATTTTTATTTATTTATTTGACAGAGAGAGATCACAAGTAGGCAGAGAGGCAGGCAGAGAGAAAGGAAGGGAAGCAGGCCCCCTGCTGAGCAGAGAGCCCGATGCGGGACTCGATCCCAGGACCCTGAGATCACGACCTGAGTCGAAGGCAGCGGCTTAACCCACTGAGCCACCCAGGCGCCCTCTCTATATTTATTTTTTATTTTATTTTATCTTAGTAACATATAATGTATTATTTGCTTCAGGGGTCCAAGTCTGTGAATCGTTAGTCTTACACCATTCACAGCACTCTGCATAGCACAGACCCTCCCCAGTTCCATCACCCCGCCACCCTATCCCTCCCCTTACTCTCTGTCTTTATATTTTTTTGCCCCAGACTCCCATAACACCCTGTTTTGTAATCTGTTAGTCACACTGTCCGATGAAGGTGTTTTTCCTTTTTGTTGGCTCAACCAGTGACTTGTGATAGAGACATCTGCAGCGTTTGGGTTTACTCATTCAGGACTTGGGAAGAAGCATGTTCTCTGTTTTCATGTAGTTCCCTGTAGTTTGTCATGCTTAAAATTTGCATCTGAAGAGATGGGTCTGTGGGACAGATTGAATTACTTAGTCCACTGTCTGGCTATGGCCAGGAGCCGTTGCTCAGTCATGCAGTGGTGGGGGGGTGTTAGGCACCTGATCAACTGTGGGTGACATGGCCGCCTTGAAAACTCTTTCCTTAGGTGCAGCATGGTCATTGACAAGCGAAGTGAACTCTCCTTGGGCTACTTGCACACGTCACACAGTAGTGTGGTTAGGTTATCGTGGAGTACGTAGAGGTGGCGGGTTCAGAACAGCCGCACGCAGCTGCCTCCTGAGCCTGCCTGGGAAAGGGACCCAGGGAGTCCTGTCTGCCTTTATTCCTTGGGTTCTGCAAGGGCGTTGGCGACAGACTCCTCCGAGAGGCAAAGGCAAGCTTTTGTTTTATCCAGTGGGTTATAGTTTTAGGATGGAAACAGGTTCAGAATGGCTGGTGTACTTATGGAGTTTTTAGTATTAAAACATTTTGCCTTTTTTTCATGTGTGTGCAAAAAGTATAAATTTATTGCTCCACAAGTGAACTCGTATTAAGTCGCATCAGTGTTTCTCTCAGTCATACTCAAACAACTCAGGATTTCCTAATCTTTTCATGTTCCTTTGGGCATGATTTAAGTTCCGGGAACACACAGAAGGAAGGTGTTTGGCATTCTCCACTGGCATCTGCCGAGAGTTACACCTTTTTAAAAAAAAATTTTTATTTAAATTCAATTTAGTTGGGACACCTGGGTGGCTCAGTTGGTTAAGCAGCTGCCTTCGGCTCAGGTCATGATCCCAGCGTCCTGGGATCGAGTTCCACATCGGGCTCCTTGCTCCGCAGGGAACCTGCTTCTCCCTCTGACTCTGCCTTCCACTTTGTCTGCCTGTGCTCGCTCTCGCTCGCTCTCTCTCTGACAAATAAATAAATAAAATCTTTAAAAAAAATAAATTCAATTTAGTTAACAATTTAGTTAACATAACATATACTGTGTTACTAGTTTCAGGGATAGAATTTAGTGATTCATCAGTTGAATACACCTTCATAGATTTTTGTGATTTTTTAGACCAGAATGATTCATTCATTCATTTTATTCTTGTGATTTAAGTTTAGAAGAGGAGATAAAAAGGTGAGATTAGGTGAGGTTAGGTTTGAGGAAGATGAGACTGGAGGAGGTACAGAGGATGAGTCGTCGTATTTCCATTCTGGAGCTGCTTTTGTGGCCAGCCCTGGCTCTCTGCTGCCGCTGGCAGCTTGTGGTCCATAGATGAAGCTTCTGATCAGGACTGCCCTGATGGAGCACATCCTCCCTTGAGTAGAATTTTGTGATTCTTATTTGGGAAAGAGTAGACAGTGTATAGTTGGATAAGTATGTTTGTTATTATAACACAGTGTTATATTTAGAAAATAAAGTGACTCACTGTTGTAAGCCTACAAAGGGGTATAACATTTCTGTTTTTACCCAAAAATGTCATGATTTGAAAATGATTGAGACCCCCACCCTTTTTGGATTTGGCTTAAAATATGAACCTTAACTTTGTTCTGTAAACTGGGGAAGTGACACTCCTCCTCCATACTCTGTAGCCTTACCTGCTTTCACCAAAACAAAAACTAAACATCAGAAAATTCAAGAATTGGGGGCACCTGAGTGGCTCAGTGGGTTAAAGCCTCTGCCTTTGGCTCGGGTCATGATCCCAGGGTCCTGGGATGGAGCCCCGCATCGGGCTCTCTGCTCGGCAAGGGAGCCTGCTTCCTCCTCTCTCTCTGCCTGCCTCTCTGCCTACTTGTGATCTCTGTCTGTCAAATAAATAAATAAAATCTTTAAAAAAATAAATTCAGTAATTTTTTTTCACTTTTGTTTTTAAGATTTTATTTATTGTTTTGACAAAGAAAGATCACAAGTAGGCAGAGAGGCAGGCAGAGAAAGAGAGAGAGAGAGAGAGAGAGGCTTCCTGCTGAGCAAAGAGCCCGATGTGGGGCTTAATCCCAGGATCCTGAGATCATGACCTGAGCTGAAGGCAGAGGCTTAACCCCCTGAGCCACCCAGGTGCCGCCTTTCCACCTTTTTTTTTTTAAAGTAATCCCTACACTCAACGTGGGGCTTGAACTCACAACACAAGATCAAGAGTCACGTGATTTCCCAACCAGCCAGGTGCCCCAGTTTAACTTCTTCTTAAGCAAGTAATATTCTTCTTTTGACTTTGTATTATGTGATTTTTGTTCTGGGGCACCTGGGTGGCTCAGTAGGTTCAGTGTCTGACTCTTGATTTCGGCTCAGGTTGTGATCTCAGGGTTGCGAGGTGGAGCTCTGCATCAGGCTCCGTGCCCCTCCCCCCCAATAAAATATGTATACCTGATTTGTGTTCTGAAACTTCAGAATCAAAAACATATGTATATTTTTACTTGTAATATTACCATTGGTCCCTTTGCTTTTTAGTCTCATGTATTATATATTTGGAAATTTCTAAGTAAATTGAAGAGGGCTTGAGACTTTCATTTATCAGAATGGGAGCATAGGTTTAAAAAGATTGAGAAATGAAGTTTTCTGTGATTTCATGACAGAGGTAAAATAGATTATGTCCCAAAGTTGGGTTTTAGGTTTTGTTTTCTTTGGTGTGCATCATTAATTTAAAGAAAACAAAAAAACCTTTTGCATCTGTTACTGAAATATTTATATATGAAAGAATTCATCAGGTTCCTGAAACCCCCAAAAGAAACCCTGTTAGCGGTCACTCGCCACCTTCTCTCCCTCCAGTCCTTGGCGCCTCTGATCTGCTTCCTGTCTCTGTGGACATTTCGTATCAATGGAATAATGTAATTTGTGGCCTTTTTTTTCTTTTTTCTTTTAAATAATTAAAAAAATTTTTTTATAAACCTATAATGTATTATTAGCCCCAAGGGTACAGGTCTGTGAATCGCCAGGTTTACACACTTCACAGCACTGACCCTAGCACATACCCTCCCCAATGTCCATAACCCCACCACCCTCTCCCTGTGCCCCTCCCCCTGGCAACCCTCAGGCCTTTTTTTTCCTTAAAAGATTTTATTTATTTACTTATTTTGAGAGAGAATGAGCAGGGGAGAGAGGGAGGGGGAGAAGCAGGCTCTCAGCTGAGCAGGGAGACTTGGGGCTTAATCCCAGAGTCCAAAGGCAGACGCTTGACGGACTGAGCCACCCTGGAGCCCCGGTATGTGGCCTTCTGTGTCTGGCTTGGTTCACTTAAGTAAATGTTTGTGAGGTCCAGCCGTGTTGAAGTTTGTATCAGTATTTTGTTCCTTTTTTTTTTTTTTTAAGGCAAATACTATTCCACTGTATGGATAGACCACATTTTGTGTATCCATTTATCAGTTGATAGAATTTGGGTTATTTCCACATTGAATAATGCCAAAGTATTGGTGTAAAAGTTCTGTGGGGCGCCTGGGTGGCTCAGTGGGTTAAGCCTCTGCCTTCGGCTCAGGTCATGTTCTCAGGGTCCTGGGTTTGAACCCCGAATCGGGCTCTCTGCTCAGCGGGAGCCTCTGCCCCCCCCTCCCGCCTGCCTCACTGCCTACTTGTGATCTCTGTCAAATAAATAAATTAAATCTTTAAAAAAAATTTTTAAATTTATTTTTATTTGTCGGAGAAAGAGCACAAGCAGGAGAAGCAGCAGAGCTCGGAGAGGGACAAGCAGGCTTCCCATTGAGCAGGGAGCCTGATGTGGGACTCGATCCCAACCCGAGCCAAAGGCAGACACTTAACCCACTGAGCTACCCAGGCATCCCTCTATCACATTCTTTAAAAAATTGAGATGGGGCGCCTGGGGGGCTCAGTCATTAAGCGTCCGCCTTCGGCTCAGGTCATGATGAGCTCCGTATCGGGCTCCCACCTCGTCGGGAAGCCTGCTTCTCCCTCTGCCTGCTGCTCCTCCTGCTTGTGTTCATTCTCCTGCTGTCTCTCTCTCTGTCAAATAAAATTTTTTTAAAAAGATGAAAAATTAAAAAATAGAGATGCAAGTCATATAATGTAGTAGTGACCATTTTAAAGTGTACAATTTAGTGCATTTTTTAGTATGTTCTCTCTGTCGGGCAGCCATCACCACTAAACTAACTCCACATGTTCCCTAAAAAAAAAAAAAAACGGGCGCCTGGGTGGCTCAGTGGGTTTAGCCACTGCCTTCGGTGTAGGTCATGATCTCAGGGTCCTGGGATCGAGTCCCGAGTCCGCCTCTCTGCTCAGCAGGGAGCCTGCTTCCCCCTCTCTCTCTGCCTGCTTCTCTGCCTACTTGTGATCTCTGTCAAATAAACAAATAAAATCTTTAAAAAATATATATATGTATTTGTGTATATATATATGTATGTATGTATACATATATATATTTTTTAAAGATTTTAGTTATTTGTTTAAGAGAGAGGGTGAGCAAGAGAGAACGGGAGCTGGGTGGGGGAGAGGCAGAGGGAGAAGCAGACTCTCTGTTGAGCAGGGAGCCCGGTGTGGGGCTTAATCCCAGGACCCTGGGATCATGACCTGAGCCAAAGGCAGATGCTTTACCGACTGAGCCACACAGGCGCCCCGTTATTTCTTTCTTTCTTTTTTTTGGATTTTATTTATTTATTTGAGAGGCAGAGAGCACGTGTGTGTTTTCACACACTTGAACTGGGAAGGGGTTAGGGAAGAGGGAGAGGGCCAAGTAGACTCTTCCCAAGTGTGGCCCAGTCGGGGGTGTGGGGGCAGTCCCATGACCCCGGAATAACAACCTGAGCCAGAATCAAGAGTCAGCTGCTCAGCTGATTGAGCCACCCATGTGCCCCTCTTGTTTTTAATTTTTGAGAGGGGGGTAAGGTTTGGTAAAATTTGTCACACTGTTGAAAATTGTATTGCCTGTTAATTTTTTTTTTTTTTAAGATTTTATTTGTGTATTTGACAGAGACACAGCGAGGGAGGGAACACAAGCAGGGGGAGTGGGAGAGGGAGAAGCAGGCTACCCGCCGAGCAGGGAGCCTGATGCAGGGCTCGATCCCAGAACCCTGGGATCATGACCTGAGCCGAAGGCAGAGGCTTGAACCCACTGAGCCGCCGAGGTGCCCCTGTTTAGATAGTCTTAACCGTTTATATTTTTAGACTCTATAAATGCAGGAGCTGAGCTATGTAGTAAATGATGATTACTTTTCCTATTTGACCTTTTGTTTTCCTTCGGAGCTAATTATCTTGTTTTCTTTTTTTTTTTTTTAAAGATTTTATTTATTTAACAGACGGAGATCACAGGTAGGCAGAGAGGCAGGCAGAGAGGAGGAAGCAGGCTCCCTGCGGAGCAGAGAGCACGATGTGGGGCTCGATCACAGGACCCTGAGATCATGACCTGAGCCGAAGGCAGAGGCTTTAACCCACTGAGCCACCCAGGCGCCCCAATTATCTTGTTTTCATTTCCTTTTTAAGTTGGTTCTAATCTGTCCTCGCCTACAGCACTTGTCCCTAGGTTGGTGCGAAGCTCTGTCTTCCCCACAGTGAACCTGTGCCCCATAGTCTCTCTCTTTATTGTCATGTTTTCTTCTCGACTTACCATTTTGCTTGCACTCATTTTCCTGAACCTGAGGGAGCATGAGAGGTAGAAGTTTTTGAGACCTGGTATGTCTAAAAATGTTACTCTCCTGTTCCTACAGTTGATTGAGGGTTTGGCTGGCTATGGAATTCTTTTTATTTTTTTAAAAATTTTATTTATTTATTTAATAGAGCGATCACAAGTAGGCAGAGAGTCAGGCAGAGAGAGGGAGAGGCAGGCTCCCTGCTGAGCAGAGCGCGCAATGCGGGGTTCGATCCCAGGACCCCGAGATCATGACCTGAACCGAAGGCAGAGGATTAACCCACTGAGCCACTCAGGCCCCCCTTGTTTTAAGATTTGGCTTATTTATTTTGGGAGAGGGTGTGTGCGTGCATGAGCGGGGCAAGGGGAGGGAGAGGGAGAAAGTCCCAAGCAGGCTCAGGTAAACCTGACTGGAGGGGGTGGTGATCTAAGGACCCTGATATCACAACCTAAGCCAGAACCAGGAGCTGATGTTTAACTGACTGCGCCACCCTGGCATCCCTTGCTACTTCTCTTTAAACCTGCCCCAGCTGGTACAGCCACTCTGGAAAATACTGTGGGGTTTCCTCAAAAGTTGGAAATAGAGCTGCCCTACCACCCAGCAATTGTACTACTGGGTATTTAGCTAAAAGATACAGATATAGTGATCCGAAGGGACATGTGCACCCCAGTATGGATAGCAGCAGCGTCCACCATAGCCAAACTGGAGAGAGCCCAGATGTGCATGAATGAATGGATAAAGAAGATGTGGGGTGTGAACTATTACTCAGCCATCAGTAATTGAAATCTTGCCGTTTGCAACGACGTGGATGGAACTAGAGGGTATCATGCTGAGTGAAATAAGTCAACCAGAGAAAGATAGTTGTCATGTGACCTCATTCGTGTGGAATTTAAGAAACAAAACAGGATCATAGGGGAAGGGAGAAAAAAAATAAGGTGAAATTGGAATGGGAGACAAACTTTAAGAGGCACTTCATCACGGGAAGCAAATGAGAGTTGCTGGAGGGGAGCGGAGTGGGGCAAAAAGTATATAAAATTTCTCCTGTGCAGGGGGTGGGGCATAAAACCCTCTGCCCCTTCCCATTCTTTTCTCTTTTTTATAAACAAAACTCCCTCTCTTCCCTTCTTTACAGAGAGAGGACACTGACTGTTTCTATAGTTGATAGGATTTAATGTTTTTTAGTAAAGTTTTGAATTTTAATTCCAGTATAGTGAGCCAGTGTTCGGCTTCAGGCATCCGACGTGCTCACTGAACACCGCAGGGGCTCCGCACGGTGCGCTCCTTAGGCACGGGTTTGGTGCTTTGCCGCTCCTTTCCTGCATGGGCGTCTGTCTGTCTGTCCAGGCCTGCACCACGCGGTCGGCCAGGGCTCAGCGCCGTCCTGGGGAATGTGACGTAGTGGGACGGGTACAAGATCGAGGCCTTGCCTTTCCGACAGGGCTTGCATTCAGGGCGCTACGAACGATACGTGACAGCACGCAGGACCTCGGGGAGTGCCCAGTGCTCTGAAGGGGGTCACGGTGACGCGCGTCTGAGTCTGACTTCAGTGCGTCGGTTTCCCGAGCCGCGTTCATGCTCACCGTGACCTTTTCTTCTGTTTAACTGAATTAGGGGGTTTAAGACCTATTAGTTTCAGCAGTCACGGGTGTGCTGACACTGTATTATATGCCCCTTTCCTTTTTCTTCCTCATTTTATTATTTTAAAGCCAGTTCCAGGCACTGGAATCTGGTGGCCTCTCGGCTAGTGGGACCCCATAGGCTCGCCTAGCCCGCGCCCTCCTCGCGCCTTTTCCTGCCCGCTCTGCTCGCGCCGCTCTCTTGCCGTGTTGCCGACGGACCTAGTCCTTCTCCTGCTTCTCTGGTTGTTCCCATGTTCCTTTGCTGGTTTTCTTCCTTCTTCCAGCTGTGACCAGTTCTCAGGGCTTTGTCTGGTAAATATGTTACCAAGAATTTACTGTCCCTTCTACTTTTTTTTAAGGGGGAAAAAGCTTGCAGACATTCAGAGAACTCCTTTTTGCGGAGGCTTTGTGCTGTAGAAATGCCATTTGGGTGTTTTGGTGCTTTTTACTCTTCGGCATTAATTTCAAGTGTTGTCATTTCTCCCATTAAAAAGAATTCAGGTATAAGCCAGAAAAGTAATTAAATTGGTCTGCAGAGGGAAAAGAGGAACAGTACAGTATTTCAGCAAGTCACAGATACATACATTTATTATTTACCTATAAAAATGTTAATCTAAAAGTTTTCACACAGTGTATTTTATAGGAGGTGTAACATAAATGACACCTGTGATGAGATGCCTCATCTGTTTTCCTTCCTCCATTCTAGAATGTACGACAACATGTCCACGATGGTGTATATAAAGGAAGACAAGTTGGAGAAGCTGACACAGGATGAGATTATTTCTAAGACAAAGCAAGTGATTCAGGGGCTGGAGGCTCTGAAGAACGAGCACAATTCCATCTTACAGAGTTTGCTGGAGACGCTGAAGTGTTTGAAGAAAGATGACGAAAGTAATCTGGTGGAAGAGAAATCAAACATGATCCGAAAGTCTCTGGAGATGTTGGAGCTTGGCCTGAGTGAGGCACAGGTATGAATGAAGTCGCCTCCGACAGGAGTAGGAACTTGACAGTCTGGAGAACGGAGATTTTGTTTTGAAATCTACTTCTAGGATAACAGAGATCAGCTTGTACAGTATATAAATGATGATTGATTTGGGCATGTCTGAATTTTAAAGAGCAGAGCCAAAATAGAGGTAACCTTGCCATTTTGGATTTGATTTGGCTGCATGTATCCGAAAACGAAATCAGTGGCTTAAACATCGTAGACATAAAGAAATACCGAGGTGGGCTACGCCTGGAAGGGTTGTGTAGCTGCATGGTCGTTAGGGACATGCAGGCCTCTGCATTGCGGTGCACAGTCTTTTTTGTGGACTCAGCTGGAGCTCCAGCCACAGCCACCTGACCCCGTTCTAGGACGGGAAGGGTGTACGTCCTCCCTTTACTTCCTCCAGCTGGTGCACAACGCTGCGGACGGTTCACTGGCCACACCCGGTGGTGAGGAGCCTGGGGGATGTGCTCTGCCTACTTCAAGGTCCACGTTCTTAGGCCTGAGGGAGAAGGGAGAATGGATATTGACCAACAGCTAATAGTTTCTGCAGTTCTCCAAGACGAGATTGCTATATATATGACTAAACCTTTGTTTTTATCATGCGGGACCTAGAGGTGAAAAAATTAGAAACATCTGGGGGGCGGGGCACAGTCGGTTGAGCATCCGGCTCTGGTTTCAGCTCCGGTTGTGATCTCATAGTGAGGTCGAGCCCTGCCTCGTTCTGGGGAGTCTGCTTGAGAGTCTCCCTTTCCCTCACCCTTCCCCCTACGATCAGTCAGTCCGAAAAGAAAAGAAGCCTTTTGTGGTAGCCCTGCCCCTTGATAATATGTGGTTCTGCCAGCATATTTTAGGCAAAATCACACAGTGAAATTTGGCTTCTTTTTTCTTAGCTTTCCTCTTTTTTTTTTTTAAAGATTGATTTATTTGAGCGAGTGCGCGCATCGTTGGGTGGGGCAGAGGGAGAGGAAGAGTATCTCGAGCAGATTCCATTGGAGGCGGGGAAGCCTCGATCCCAGGACCCTGAGATTATGATCTGAGCTGCGACCAAGAGTCAGACATTTAACCTGTTGCTTCCCCCAGGTGCCCCTTAGCTTTCCGCTTGTAAGCGATGAAAGCTGAATGGGGCTGCTGGGTCACTAGTTTCCATTTTCATGTAGAGAACACCGTTTGTCACAGGAACTGTCCAGATCCTGATTTTAGAGTTCTTCATCCAGACTGTGTGAAAGACCTCACTGTAGAATTTAACTTGGCTTGGTTATTGTGAGTGTATTATATGGCATTTTCTATTACTGAAAAGTGATGTGAATACGGACTTTCTTTTCAGTTGGGCAGATACTCGAGTTAAGAAAAGGAGGAGGAAACAGCCTCACCTTCTGGAGTTTAGGTCAAAGGTAGGAGGATAGTAGAGGGCAGGGCAGTTGCGTTGTCTAAAGAGAGAACAGACTGGAGCCAACTTTGCCCAGGTGTTTCTGCTTGTGCACTTCCCAGGGGGCGTGCTGATGCCTCGGCAGGTCTGGTGCACGGCAGGCAGACCCCTGGGACAGTCACCGGATTTTGTGACGTGGCCCTAAGCTTAGAGATGTACCAGTGTGAACCTGATTAGGCGGCTAGCTAAAGATTTCTTCCCTTATCTTGGAACATCAAAGATTTGTCTGCATGCCCTTCCTTAGCTCTGTCACCCGCCCCTCCTGGAGGGACCGGCGCTCTGTACAGTGCGTGCTTGTGCACACACTCTTACATGGAGAAGCGCCTCTGAGAAATGATGTCGGGGCCACCTAGGTAGAAGGGAAGAACATACAGTCTTGTCAGAAGAGTAACTGTGTGTCCATCACTGGTCCATTTGAGATGCTGTCAAACAAAAGAACAGCATCTAGTTTCTGTAGATGTTCTGAGCATGTGATACTCTGATACTCTTTTTTTTTTTTTTCAAGATTTTATTTATTTGACAGAGATCACAAGCAGGCAGAGAGAGGGGGAAGCAGGCTCCCTGCTGAGCAGAGAGCCTGATGCGGGGCTCGATCCCAGGACCCTGGGACCATGACCTGAGCCGAAGACAGAGGCTTAACCCACTGTGCTGCCCAGGCGCCCAGCATGTGATATTCTTTACCGTGGCCTCCTCTGTAGCCTGAGACTGAGGGTGACAAGGAGAGTCATGGGCATTTGTACCTGTCTGTGTCAGAGCACATGTGCGCAGTAGAAGCGAGAGCTGCCGGCCCAGGATGCCTGCGTCGGCGGGGGGTGAGAAGCGTGGGAGGGACGCTGCAGGCTGTCAGCGTTTCTTTTTTTTTTTTAATATTTTATTTATTTGACAGAGAGATATCACAGGTAGGCAGAGAGGCAGGCAGAGAGAGAGGGAGAAGCAGACTCTCCACTGAGCAGAGAGCCCGATGCGGGACTCGATCCCAGGACCCTGAGATCATGACCTGAGTTGAAGGCAGAGGCTTAACCCACTGAGCCTCCCAGGCGCCCCATTTTTTAAAAAAAAATATTTTATTTATTTATTTGACAGAGAGAGATCACAAGTAGGCAGTGAGGCAGGCAGAGAGAGAGGGGGAAGCAGGATCTCTGCTGAGCAGAGAGCCTGATGCGGGGCTTCTGTCAGCATTTCTGTCTCCTCAGGTCATGATGGCTCTGTCTAACCACCTGAACGCTGTGGAGTCTGAGAAGCAGAAACTGCGCGCACAGGTTCGTCGGCTGTGCCAGGAGAATCAGTGGCTGCGGGACGAGCTGGCCAACACGCAGCAGAAGTTGCAGAAGAGTGAGCAGTCCGTGGCTCAGCTGGAGGAGGAGAAGAAGCACCTGGAGTTCATGAATCAGTTAAAGAAATACGATGACGACATCTCCCCATCCGTAAGTGGCTCCGTGGGGCGCAGCGCTGACAGCTGACCGTGTTGTCGGCTGCTTTAGTCCGGCTGTGTTTCCCTCCTCTGATGATTGCCTTGAGCCACCGGAGGTTATGGGTCTTGGGGCTTACTCCCTGGGCAGGTCACATGCTTTTCACAAGTGTGTTTTAGTGCGGTGGTCAGACATGTGCACACAACCTTGTACATGTAAGGCACGATGCAGAGAGGCACCTCATGAGTTTTCCCCGCTTGAGAACCCATTGGGTCTGGCTTCCAAGCTCATCACGATGCTGGAACTTTCCCTCAGGTCGGTGTGCATCGCATCCTGTTGTCTAGAATCCAGATTTGGGACTCCCCACCTGTAGCCGGTGGTGCTGTGGACACCGTTCTCTCTGAAACTCTTTCTTCCGCTGCCGGGACTCTCCCTGGCTCTCTTGCCGCCTCACTCACGCCTCCTCCGTGGCCTCTCTTGCCGACTGCTGTGTGTTTGGAATATTCTGAAGGAGCTTGGCTTTCTCCTTTCTCCCTTGGCTCTCAGGCTGTTCTTCTCGGTCTTGTTTTCCATCTACCATTTATATCTGATTCAGGTAAAAAACCATGTTTTAAAGACAAATTTTGGAGTAATTTTAGATTCACAGAAAAATCGAAAAGATAGTAAAGAGAATTTCCATACGAGCTTCACCCAGACTCTCCTCCTGTTACGTCTCCCGTCGCCAGAGTGCGGGTCTTCATCAGCTCGGGCCATTGCGACGGAATACCACGGTTGCATGGCTTATTTCCACAGTTCCAAGGTCAGGATGTTGGCACAGTTGGGTTCTTGGTGAGGCCCTTTATCCTGGTTGTGTCCTCATGTGGCCTTCCTTGGTGCGTGCAGAGAGAGGGAGGTATCTAGTGTTTTCTTTCCTTTTCGTTAAGGAGACTAGTCCTGTCGTGGTGGCCCCATCTCCGTGACTCCACCTGACCCACGTTACCTCCTAAAGGCCCGCCTCCACATGCCATCACCTGGAGGGCGAGGGCTTCCGTGTGTGGTTTTTGGGGGACACATTAACCCACAGCACCTTGCTTTATTAGCCCGACTCTAATTCTCCCTTGCTTTTGATTTAGAAGACGTATTGCTGTGGGAATAAGAATAAATGAGCTACAGATGGCAGCCCATGATTTCGCCTAGAATACTGTGTGATGTTGTAAGGTTTTGTTGAATCAGAGACTTTTAAAACTTGTTATTTTGAGAAAATACCGAGCTTGGAGAAGAGAGCTAACAGCTAATTCTGCCTTTCCTTTTGGGGTGTACCTGGATGATGGTTTCTTCTGAATGCATTGGAGTAGGCAGCACAGGTCATGGCACACTCCGCGGCTGCTGCTGGGCGCGTTTCCGTGGCATGGGGACGTGCTCATGTGCAGGCGGGGCCGGCTCTGGTCCGGAAGTTTCCCACGGGCATGGTGCTCGTCTGCACTGTGACCTCCTGCTCTCAGCAGAGCCGGTCATGGCCTTCATTCACCACGGCAGGAGCTGGTCCGTGACCCTGTGTGGCACTCAGCTGTCATGTCTCCTCGGCTGGCTTGCATCTGAAATGGGTCCTTTTCAGACAGAGAAAACAGTCTTTCTCTGCCTTTCACGGCACAGATGTTTTTGAAGAATATACGAATCAGTTACTTCATGGGTTGTTCCTCAGTCTGGGTTTGTCTCCTGTCTCTCTGTGTTTAGATCATGCGTCCCAGACAGGAGTAGTATCAGGGTGAGTCTGTGTCCGTCTCCCGTGACCCCTTCCAGAGGCAAGGGAGGATGGTGCTGACTTTGCACTTGGTCAGGCTGTTGTCTGTTCGCTCCCATTGTGTCGTCGTGGGTTTTATCCCTGCACTAACCGGGGATCTGTGGGGAGACTCGAGGCACAGACTTAAAGCCAGCAGGTTTCCGGGGCGCCTGGTGGCTTGGTTGGGTGTCTGATGATTCTTGCTTTTGGGTCAGGTCACGGCTCGGGATCTTAGGCAAGGGATCCAACCCTTCATCGGGCTCTGCACTGCTCGTGGAGCCTATGCAGGATTCTCTCTTTCTCTTCCAGTAAATAAATAAATAAAATCTTAAAAAAAATAAAAGCAAGCTGGCAGGTTTTAGGTTGCTCTTGGGAGTCCTGTGGTGGTGTTGTGCAGGGAAGAGGGACCTGAGCCCTCCAGTTCTCTGGCGCTCCGCGATGGGCCAGTTTAGTCTGTTTTTACATATTTGGTTTCCAAATAAAATTGATTTCAAGGAAGAGTTTCCCTGCAGTATTTGAACTTCTCAGAGTGTCGTGAAGAACCTGAGGGATAGAGACGCTGTCATGGTCGTCGGCCGCCGAGGCCTGCATCTCGGGTGTGAGTTCTAGTCTGGCAGGCTCTTTATTACTCTCTCCTAAATCTGTAGATAAGCCAAATTGTGGTTGATTCCATATTTGATTGACTTTATTTTTTAACGATTTTATTTATTTATTGAGAGAGAAGGAGAGACCGAGAGAGCATGAGCAGGGATGAGGGGCAGAGGGAGAAGCAGACCCCTTGCCAATCCAGGACTCTGGAATCATGACCCAAGCGGAAGGCAGTGTCCATCGACAGCCACCTAGACGTCCCTATATTTGATTTTTAAAACCGGTTATCCTTTCTGAGATTGTTTTGTTAAACTGATATTTGTATGAAGGATTTCTGGTGCAGGATTTGTAGTACCGGTAAGGCTGAAGTTCTCCCGGATTGCTTTTATAGGAGGACAAAGACACTGATTCCACCAAAGAACCTCTGGATGACCTTTTTCCAAATGACGACGACGATCCCGGGCAAGGAAGTAAGTTGGCGAGGGGGAGTGGTTACATGGCAGCCCGGACAAACAGAAGGTGGCTTGTCCTACCCCCATGTGATGGCCGTAATTAGTGGGCGTCCTGGTGCCGGTAGCTGCTTCCCAGAGGCACGTGCACACCAGTCACCCAGCGTTTCCCAAGACAACTTCAGGTGTTCTTACCGGGATGCAGTACATGTTGGACCAGCCCCTACGACGAACCTGGGGCCCAAACCAGCAGTTTGCGTGTAGTGTGTGCATTCTTGCAGAGGGAGACAGGCAGAGTTGGTCGGGTGCTGAGGGGAGCCTCCCTGTACTGTTGGGGCATCACACCACCCCTGACATGTGACTCGTGGCCCCCCGCCTGCCAGGGCAGCGCTGCACGGGTTTGTGCAGCGTGGGGGCTGGGCGTCCCCCGGGAGCAGAGCTAGGGAGGAGGGGTCTGACTGACGGTGTCGCCTGGTCCGTGTCCCTTGTGTGCAGTCCAGCAGCAGCACAGCAGTGCAGCGGCGGCCGCGCAGCAGGGCGGCTACGAGATCCCGGCGCGGCTGCGCACGCTCCACAACCTGGTTATCCAGTACGCCTCGCAGGGGCGCTACGAGGTGGCCGTGCCGCTCTGCAAGCAGGCCCTGGAGGACCTGGAGAAGACGTCCGGCCACGACCACCCGGATGTGGCCACCATGCTGAACATCCTGGCCTTGGTGTACAGGCTAGTACTCCTTCTCTGCCCTTGTCTTCTCTACCCGCAGTATTTCTAATGAACGTGGAGGGTTTGAGATATGTTTCTGGAAACCTGTAGAAGCTTGCTTTGCTGGCTTCATTGGTCACGTCTCTTCACACTTGCCTTTTTCCGCCAGGTCCTGTGTACCATGTTTCTTTTGTCCAGAGTAGCCTTCCCACCCTTCGAGGGCTTTGTTAGCTCCTGCCCGTTCTGAGTCCCAGGTCGCACTTGCCCTTTGCCCCTGTTGTGCCCCCAGAGCCCTTAACCCTTCCCTTTTCTCTGGCACTTCTCACTGTGCTTGGCGTTGGGGTTCTTTGAATTTTGTTCTCTTCTCCCAGAACAGTGTCCCTGAAAGTTGGGGACCAGCTTGTGTCCTGTCCGCACTTCTCACCTCACGCCGGCGCCGCTTCTCCCCGGAGCCCTTGGTGAACACCTGGAAGGGAACCAAGGAGTTCGCCCTGTGGCGCAGGCCGTGATGTGGTAGAGGCTCGTGTGTGTCCCCTGGCTGAGCTCAGCTGCAGTGGGTCTGGACGGAGAAGGGAGTGGTTCTCCGCACAGCACGATCGGTTTGCTCTAGCCCTTCCAGTTTTGTGGGTAGGGATTAACACATTGGTGTTTCTTCACTGGTTTGATTGTCCCCATTCGACATTTTGGTCCCCCAAGTATGGGTCAGACTCGGCTGCTTCCCGTGAGGCCCTAGAGATGAATGAGTGGGTGGCTCCTGCCCTCGGAGAAAGCAGGACATTGAATTTCAAGTCAGGAGAATTCAGGTTCTGTCTCTGTTAGATGGCCATGAGACAGAGGATGTTGTCCACAGCCCTTAGCTATCCTGAGCCTAAGTTTTCTTGTATCTGAAATGGAGGCCGTTGTACTGTCCACTCAGAGGTCCAGGGGAGGACTGGGGGCATGTGACATGTGGGGTTGCCTGGCAGACGTGAAACGCTCACAGGACCTTCTCAGGGAACTGACGGCCTCGTGTTGAAGAGAGCTGCTTTACATTTGTGTGCAGTTGCAGGAGCAGGAGACCGGGTTCTGCTAATAGAAGGACACAGAAGTTTTCATGGAGCAGAAAGATTCCTTCCAGTTGAGGGGCTAGGGGAAGGATTAACGGAAGGGGGGGAGCCCCACTCGGCCGGGCCTCGGAGGGCGGGTGGCGTTTTAGCACGCGGAGATGGTGTGCGGTGTTGAGTGTGTTTGGGGCTTACTCCTGAACCTCGCTGGCAAAGCTTGACGGCACCTGCAGGACAGCGGTAAGAGATGGGGCGGGGAGAAGCGGGGCCTGACCGTGGAGGTCCTGCGGGCAGTGTTGAGGGGTGCTGGTGGGGGTGCAGTGGGCCCCTACTCGGGTGTCACCAGAGTCCCTTTGGCCTTGTGCGCAGGATGGCGTGGTGACTGGGGCCTGGAGGCAGGGCAGGACCCTCGGGGTATGGAGCTGGGTCTGAGCAGGGACGGGGGCGGTGCATAGGGAGAGGACAGAGAGGGGCCCAGGGAGGGACACTGTTGCAGCCATTCATAGAGGTGAGTGATTTCTTCACGAAACAAAACACCACCAGAAAGCAAGCGGCCTTTCACAGCATGTCCGCAGCCCTGGCCGTGGTCAGCCGAGGTCTTCTGGGCAGCGTAGCGCGCTCTGGAGGGTAGTCCGGACCTTTCGGAGGTGCCCTGCCGGCGGACGTTGAGGTGGTTTGCGGATCTTCACTGTTACCATAGCGTAGGGACTCGGGGATTTATATTTAAAATCTTGACGGATGATGCCAAAAGTTTTTCAGATGTGTCTGCGCTGGGGCACTGGCTGGCTCAGTCAGGAGAGCATCTGACTCCTGATCTCAGGGTCGTGAGTTCGAGCCCTGTTGGGCTACTTGTGAGTTCTACTCCTGTTGGGAGTAGAGGTCATTTCAAATAAATGAAGCTTAGAGCAGTTTTGTGTGTGGTAACATGAAAGCTTTTGGCCAACAATAGACATTACTATTATAAATGAATTAAATAAAAAAATGCACGTAGGGTTTCTGTTGTTGGTTGTAGGTGTGCCGGTTCCTCGTTTACAGTGTCAGGCAGCGGGAATTTCCGGGCCTCACTGCAGTGTGGCAGTTTTTCCCCTTAGTGCTCTGGCCGAGGGGCTCTGTGAGTCAGAAGTCCGGAACAGGTGCATGAGCCGTCTGCGCGTTCACATTCAGGTTCGGGACTGCGCTCCAGGGCTGGCCTGTAACCTTCTCCGCTTTCTTGTGTTAGGGCACGTTTAATTTTAACTCTTCGGGGGAAGAGCATAACATACTGATAAACGTCTTTAGAAGTTTTGTCTGAGATTTTGGATTTTTTGAGAATTGGTTCCTGCAATGGGTTAGCATCTACACAGTCTACGCCCGGTACCTGTGGCCAGACTCCTCAGGCTGGGGGCGGCCCCTTTCCCTCTCTTGGTCCAGCCGCGTTTCCCAGCCGGCGGCGAGGCTTGTCCACGCCTCAGTAACGGGAAGCAGGGCCGGTGGTTGCCTTCGTGCTTCCCTGGTTGGATGTTTTTAGTCATTTGTGTTCTTCTGTGACTCTTCCATAATCTTGTGCATTTTTCTGTTAGGCGTTTCCCGCGTGCAGTGGTATACTTCTGTTTTCATTTTCAGTTTGAATTTCCTGGTCAGTTGAGTGCAGGCCCCTGCACCAGAGTTCCTGGGGCACGGCTGGTTTCTTTGTGTTCCGGCGGAGGGTGACGGTCGTTGTTGGGGGTCACGCCTGAGAACCAGTGCTATTGCTCTTGGAGTCATCTCGCTTTGGCTAATTAATTAATAGCCGCTGACATTTTAGGGCCTGCTACAGTTTGGAAAAGTGCTTGGTACCCCTTGCCTCTGTCAGCTTACACAGGCTTTTAGGTAGTTCTTGTTAACTGGTTTTAAGGGTCTCTAGTAGTTCTCGAGACTTTGTCATACCTGCTGATTTTCACAAAATATTTGAGCCACTTTGTCATGTGTTGTAGGGTATTGGGAGAAAACTACCTCTGTACCCTTGGCCAGAGTTAGCGTGCTTCAGAGGTTCTGGGGGTGCGCTGACCCTTTGCGTGTCCGTAGGGGAGTTTGGCTTCTGCAGGGCAAAGCCTTGCCGGGCAGCTCTTAGACACAGTTACGGAACACGTGTGCTGGTCTCACAGAGCGAATAACTTCTGTGGTCACGTTGGAGGGCAGAGGCCGGGGCTGGGCTTTCTGCCTTACTGCAGTGAGGAGCCGCCTCCTTCCTCCTCCCTCAAGCAAACAGTGGGAAGGTGTGTACCAGATGAACACACTGGGAGATATTTATTTATTTATTACTATTTTTTATTTTATTTTTTCAGTGTTCCAAGATTTATTGTTTATGCACCACACCCAGTGTTCCATGTAATACGTACCCTTCTTAATACCCGTCACCAGGCTCCCCTCAACCCCCACCACTTCCCTTCCAAAACCCTCAGTTTGTTTCTCAGAGTCCACAGTCTCGCATGGTTCATCTCCCCGGGATGTATTTATTTATTTATTTATTTATTTATTTATTTATTTATTTTTTTTATTTATTTATTTGTCAGAGAGAGAGAGAGCAAGAGCGAGCACAGGCAGAGAGGCAGGCAGAGTCAGAGGGAGAAGCAGGCTCCCTGCGGAGCAAGGAGCCCAATGTGGGACTCGATCCCAGGACGCTGGGATCATGACCTGAGCCGAAGGCAGCCGCTCAACCAACTGAGCCACCCAGGCGTCCCCGGGATGTATTTATTTTTAACAAGGTTTTTCATTGTACGCACAGCATATCATTAGCTTCTTAGAGCAACTCTGTGAGTTAGGTAAGACACTTTCCAGACGGGTTGACTGGGACTGTGGGAGGCTGCTTAATGTCCCAAGGCCTTGCAGGCCTTCGCTGGCAGAGCCTGGGATCGAACCCTGGGGTCAGTTCTGTCAGATAGCAGGTGAAGCTCTGCCCGGCCTTCTGGACCGGCTCCTGTACTCTGCAATACAGTGTTGTGGTGCGGGGGCAGTGTCGTCCCCGAAACCTGGACGGGAGGGCCAGGTTCCAGAGCTAATTGGGTCTGATTCCAAGTTCCCGTTTATTGGTGGAGTCTCTTTCTTCTACACTGGTGGTATTTCTGATCCTTTTAATAGTGGACTTTTATTTTTTAAATAGCTCAAGTTTAACTTTTATTTCTGTAGTTGCAAAATTGCATTTTAAAAAAGACGTAAGTTATATCCAAAACACTTACTGTGTGCTTTTCAATGTAGAGACCAGAATAAATACAAAGATGCCGCTAATCTACTGAACGATGCCTTGGCCATCCGTGAGAAGACTTTGGGCAAAGATCATCCTGCGGTTTGTATATCTGGTTCTTTCCTTTTTATATTTAATTTTCCCTAATAGATTTTTTTTTTACCCAACTCATTTTAATATTAAACTCAACAGGGAAGGTTTAAGAGCTGCCCTTTGACTAGAGGTGCAGGTAGGAGTCCTCACTCACTCAGTCCCCGCGCTGAGCTCCGGCCCTGGAGGCTCTGACGCTCGGCCTTTGCCTGCGCACGTTAATCTGTTCATCACCACTACTTCCCATGGATCACGTACTCTTGTTTTTTTATCCGAAATCAAATTGCATGTACTTCTATAAATTTTTTTCTAAAGAATTTATATTTTTCTTAAAATCTGGCCAGATTTGCAAGCAGATCTGTGTTTGGGTTGGCTTTGTGGCTTCCAGTGAAATTAAAAAAAAAAAAAAAAAATCAAGATCATGGTGGTGTTGATTGTTTAATTTGAGTGTCTCCGGTTCACTTAGTGTAACCTGTAGCGTGTTGTGAACTGCCCTTTGCTTCTCACTGAAGTCCTGTCCCCTCGCGCTGTGGAGAGCACGTCCCCGAGAGCGTGAGACTGAGGTCCTGCCGCTGCCGCTGCTTACCGGTCTCTGCTGGTCCCTCCGTTGGCAGGTGGCGGCGACTCTGAATAACCTTGCAGTGCTTTACGGCAAGAGAGGGAAGTACAAAGAGGCTGAACCGCTGTGTAAGAGAGCGCTGGAGATCCGAGAGAAGGTGCGGGCAAAGACGTGCACTCAAGTATTTCACGTTTTGTGTTTTGAGGAATGACCCCTGTGGTATGTTGTGACTGAGCATTTCCTGGAAGAATCTCACCTGGTGAAGGCTGAGGCAGACAGCCCACAAAACGCAGCCGGACGAGCCCACTCCGACTGGGGTTCAAAAGGAGTGAGAGGGTGTTCAGGGACACTGCGTGGTGCAGTCCCATAAGCGTCCGCCTCTTGGTTTTGGCTCAGGTCGTGATCTCGGGGTCGTGAGATCGAGCCCTGCATCGGGCTCTGTGCTCAGTCAGCTTGCGATTCTCTGCCCTTTCCGCTCGTGCGCACCCGTGCTGCTCTCTCGCTCTCAAAACAAATAAATAAATCTTTAAAAATAAATAAATAAGTAAAAGGGTTGGGGGAGTGGGTTCAGTCTTTGTGCCTTGCCCGCCTGATGTGGCCTAGAAATAACTGCAGGAGGAGGAGCCCCTGAAGACTGGACGTGGAGGGCATTTACCGTTTGATAGCGGGGCATGTACTTGTGGATAAGAAAAATACTGAAATTGAAAAATGAAGTCACCAAATATGCTTATAAAGCTTAAAAAAATGAAGTGATTTTCAGAACTGAAGTTTGGCTGAGAAGTACAGATTCCATCGCCGTCCTGGGTAGTCGTCCTGCGGCTGCAGCCTGTGCTAATTAGGTGTTGGGGAAACGTGGCCTGGTAATCTCAGCAGGCAGGGGGCTCTGGTAGACCAAGGGTAGTATTTTAAATTGATATTCCTGTGATTATTTACCAGTGATACTGCAAGGTCGTTTAATTTTTGGCCGTGTGGTGAAATTGGGAAAGGGGAACTAAAAGAGGCTCCTCATCAAATTACACAGGAGAACTTTTCTCATGCCACCATCTGCATGATACCTATGAATTAAAATGGTCAGATTTTGAGTGGCCTGGGGTAAAGTCGAAGAGAACATGGAAGTATCCAGTGGAGGATTATGAGCTCTGCTCCGTCATCTGCCAGCTTTATCCATGCGCAGCTGCTTTCGTTCACTCATTTAGTAATGCGTGCGGAGGGTTCTGGGTGGTGAGAGCTGGTGGGCGTGCTCCTTCCGTGGGGCTCGGCCGCACGGGCTTCGGGGTTAGAGCTCTGGGAGTGTGCAGAGCAGGGGCTCCGGCAAGCCCAGGGTGTGCGGGTGCACCGGGGACGGCTTCCCGCAAGTGCTGAGTGTTGGAGCTGGTCTTACGTCAGTCCCCCAAGCAGGGAGGGGAAGGGCGTGCAGAGAGGCATGGGCGGGCAGCAGGCCACACTGGGAACATGGGTGAGGGCATGAGGCTGAGAGAACGAACGGCTTTTTCAAGGTAGTAGGGAGGTGGGTTAGTATTTATTCATCTGTGAGTCAACACTTTTCTAGGTACTGGGGTTACAGTGGTGTAGGAGATAGAATTTGTACTGTTGTGGCTTACATTACATTACACTGGGCAATGCCGGACTACACAGGTAAGTAAGATAGTTTCGGGTGGTGATACTTGCAAAGAAAGAACAACCAGGATGCCCGTGAGTTAACCTGGGTAGAGACGGGCTGAGACTCCCGTGAGCTGGATGGAAGGAGGTGTCCCCTCTGAGGGTTGAGCAGTTCGTGGGGGGGTAGCTGGGGGTCCTGGGAGAAGGGCACCAGGCATGTGGGGTGGGAGCTCCCGGAGCCCTGAAGGTGGGGTATGAAATAGGAGGGCTGTGGTTTGGGGTGGGTGCAGAGGACCTTCAGGTCTTAGTGGGAAGGGATATGTGGGCTGAATCTCGAGAGCTAGAGATTCCTTTTGAAGGTTTGCATGCATAGGAGAGCCTGGTGCACTAGCTCGGGTCAGAAAGGGCTCTTCCAGAACTTGGGGGTCATACCAATATAATCTTTATACAGCCATTTCCTAGTTTCAGGCCATGAGTTCTAATGGCACCTGTGCCAGCCCCCATGTGGGGTCACTGTAAGGACGAAAGGTTGAGAGTGTGGAGGGAAATCCGTACAGTCTCTTTACCCAACAAGAGTATGAGTTTTGGCTGTTTCTTTCTTTCTTTCTTCCTTTCTTTTCTTTTCTTTTTCTTTCTTTTTTTTTTTTTTTTTTTTTAAAGATTTTATTCATTTATTTGACAGAGAGCCCAAGTAGAGGAAACAGGGGTAGAGGCAGAGGGAGAAACAGGCTCCCCACGGAGCAGGGAGCCCAACATGGGACTCCATCCCAAGACCTTGGGATCATGACCTGAGCTGAAGGCAGCCGCTTAATGACTGAGCCACCCAAGGCACCCGTCTGGTTTCTTTGTGTATACTGCGGGACCCTGGGCCTGGACGGTGGGCACAGCCACGGTTGTGTTGAGAAAGGGTCCTTCTCCTGGGGGGCGGAGAACGGACTGGATGGCACTAAAACAAATCGATGTTCCTAACACACCCATTTTTCTTTGCAGGTTTTGGGAAAGGATCACCCCGACGTTGCCAAGCAGTTAAATAACTTGGCCTTACTGTGCCAGAATCAGGGCAAGTACGAGGAAGTAGAATATTATTATCAAAGAGCCCTGGAGATCTACCAAACAAAACTGGGGCCTGATGACCCCAATGTGGCCAAAACAAAAAATAACCTGGTATGTGGACAGCGGTGCCCTCTGTAGGTAGAGCCCCAAATGCTGGTTTTTTGATCTCTGAGCTTTGTGTCGTTTAACCTGTAGACAGGAATGTGTCTTCTCTACGAATGAAGTTACTAAGTACTTTATTTTATTTTAAGGCATCCTGCTATCTGAAGCAAGGAAAATTCAAGCAAGCAGAAACACTGTACAAAGAGATTCTCACTCGTGCACATGAAAGGGAGTTTGGCTCTGTAGATGGTAAGGACCCTGCTTTCGCTTCTGAGCAGACACGGTTGTTAGCGTGCATTAAAAATGGTGATTCCCAGCCGGAACTCGGTAATACTCAAGTCACCGTCTCATTTTCAAGGTAGAATTTAATTGAATTTTAGAAATGATTTTGCCGATAGCACTTAGAGGAGAGGATATGACACAGTCGGAGTGTCATGGGCTCATTGATTCGTTCATCTGCCATCCAGTGGACACGGCGGGGTCACCAGGTACTCAGTGGGTCGCGTGCCTTGTGGTCAGGGGTGATAGGCCTGCTACCCCCCGTCTTTCTGCGTTGCCCTCTCCGGAGTCCAGGCTTTGCTCTTGCACAACTCAGAGCACTAACCCCAGAAAACCTCTCTGGAGGCATCGGTGCTCTCTGGATTTACTGTGATTCTGGTTCTCCCGGAGCCAGCAGGGACAGTAGCATCAGCACCACGTGGGACCTGTTGGAAATGCAAATGGTTGACCCCATGCCAGGCCTGCTGGGTTATTGGACTGTCTCAAAGAGCCAAGGCCTGTCTCCGTATTCCTCAAAGTGCTATGGGTATTTAATATACAGTTTTGGGGTAAATATTTTAAAAGATTTAAAATGTTTCATGCAACAGTTTTATTTGTGTGTTAAGTAAGGCATTTATTTCCCTCTGCGTCAGGTGTTCCTTAAGGCGTTGGGAATGAGTGTTATTACTGGTGTGCAGGAAACCTGAGGCTGCACAGGGAAAGCGGTTTTGCTTAATAAATGTTTTCGTGTGTAGAGAGTTTCTAGAAACCACTTGGGAAAAGTCTTCGGAGTGTATTAGCTTTTTCCCCTCCTTCGCTAAGTGGAACAGTAGGTCGCTTTTACTCTCCGTGCACAGGAGGCCGCGGGCTCAGCGCAGGGGTCGTGGGCAGGGGCAGCAGCCCGCCTCCAGCTGCAGAGGCCGGTGCATTGTGTAGTGATTCCAGGGCATTTCCTTGATGCTTTTTAAAAAAAGCTCTGTTCTTGGGGGATACTTGTTTCCTTAAGATTTGCTGGCTTCTTTTCTAAAAACAAGCATAGAGTCCAGTTAAGTTCTAGTGAAAGCAGCTTTCCTGTGTTTGCCCTCCATACAGATGTCCCATGCAGGACACGAGGTGCAGATGTGTCCTGTTGCCGTCTGTGGGTGCCCTTCAGGCTCCCGGGCCTGCTGCTCATGGCGCGCCCACGCACCGGTGTCACTTGGGGTCCCCGCCCGTGCGCCCTTAGCTCGCTGCGGGCTGGCCGCCGTAGCGGTTTGCCTCGCTCAATAGCTCCGACTGCGCTCTGTGCTGTTCGTAGGCCTCAGGTACTGTTCGCTCTCCTAAAGCCGCTATTGGAATCAGGCTTCAGGTTTCTCCTGTGACATGGCGAGTCCTTATCACACGAGGAGCCGTGGGCTTGGCCTCCCGAGAGGCAGTCTCAGTGTGGGAGCGCGTGTCATTTTCCCGACAGTCCGGGGAATTTCAGGAGTGAGGACGCGGTAGCTGAAGTGGCTTGTCCGAGGTCTGGTCGTCAGTGAGGACGGTGTGAGCTCCGGTTTCTTCCTCTGGAACTTGAGATCGGTGCTCGTGGTGGGAATCATGAAAGTTCACGCAGAGAGGGCACGTGAAAGTCACCCATGATTCCAGCACCCGGATAACCTTCTGACATTTGTAGTGTCTTTCTGTGCTGGTTGATTTATGTGCGTAAGCCATACTTCACTTACAGTCATGTTTACTTCTTCCTTCATACTTGGACCTCAGGCATTTTCCTTATAAAGAAAATTTGTCAGAAACTTCATTTTGAGCTTGCTTGTGCTCCATGGTGTGGGCACGCTGGTCGGTAGAGACTTAGGGAGTGTCATGGTTAAGGTTCTTGAAAGTTAAGACGACTTTAAGAGAATATTGATCAGTATCTTTCTCCACTCTGCTCCCAGCATCTTACCCTTCGCTTAGCCCCTGTTTAATGCTGGCGTTCGGAAGTTCGGAGGCCCCCCAGCAGTGTGTGAGCATTTTAGGGGCCCCGGCATATTTGTCCACTTCCTTGACAGCTGCCTGCCCTGTGTGGGTACATGGGATTGTGAGTCTATGTGTGTGTGTTCACGGCGCTGCACGTGGATGGCCATCTGCGTGTTTCTTCCGCCCTCATAGGCTCCACCATGAACTTCCTCTGTCCAGGTCCTAAAAAGTAGCGCCTAAGGAGGCTCACGTGAGAAATGAGAACTTGGCAGTCGCTGCAACTCGACAGCCTCTGCTCGTGGGCCCTGTCATGCTGCACTTTCATAGTACGGTATTTTTTCTCCCCTAGATGAAAATAAACCCATTTGGATGCACGCTGAAGAAAGAGAAGAATGCAAAGTAAGAATAAACTATTTTGAGAAGTTTACTAAATTGGTTATATTGTGTTTTAAGGTAAATATTCATTTGTTATGACTTAGGGAAAGCAAAAGGACGGGACATCTTTTGGAGAGTATGGCGGCTGGTACAAAGCCTGCAAAGTTGATAGGTACGTCTTTTTTTTCTTTATAAAAAATTATATTTATTGGGCGCCTGGGTGGCTCAGTGGGTTAAGCCGCTGCCTTCGGCTCGGGTCATGATCTCAGGGTCCTGGGATCGAGTCCCGCATCGGGCTCTCTGCTCAGCAGGGAGCCTGCTTCCTCCTCTCTCTCTCTGCCTGCCTCTCTGCCTACTTCTGATCTCTGTCTGTCAAATAAATACATAAAATCTAAAAAATTATATTTATTTTGTGGGGCGCCTGGGTGGCTCAGTTGGTAAAGCAACTACCTTCAGCTCAAGTCATGATCCTGGAGCCGAGAGACCTTGCTTGGCAGGGAGTCCTCTCTGACCCTCCCCCTTCCAGGCTGGCTCGCTCTCATTTTTTCTCTCTCAAAGAAGTAAATCTGAAAAAAAAAAAAAAATTTATATATTTTAGATTAGATAGAGCAAGAGCAAGCAAGCGAGCAGTGGGAGGGGCGGGGCAGGCAAGGAGGGAAGGACAGGCAGACCCCATGCTGAGCGCAGAGCCTGACACAGGGCTCAGTCTCATGACCCCGAGCTCATGACCTGAGCTGAAATCAGGAGTTGGACACTCAGCCGACTGAGCCGCCCAGGCGCCCCAATAGGTATGACCTTTGAACTAAACTGTCCTGGAAGGTGCTTGTGCTTTAAGATCACCTTGTAAATGACTGAACACGGAAAGGTCCTTCGGGTGGTACGTGTGCACAGTCTCCCACGTTCACAGATTCCAGTCAGGAAACCCGTAACTTCGTAACGAGGTCATGTACCTACACACAGCTCACTGCGATGTTGGTGAAATTCAGCTTCTGTCCAGTACCACGGCTCTGCTGCCATAGCGCAGGAGGAGGAGGTAACGAAGTAGGAAGCCAGTGTGCAGGGTGGCCTCGGAGCAGACTCTGGAGACGGCCACATTCTGCAGGACTCCGCAGTCGCGTGTCTGGCACGTGGCAGACCCCCCTACTCCTGTCCTCGCAGCCCTTGGCACCTCTGGGGACTGTGTGGCTGCAGGGGGCAGGGTGAGACCCTCCCCTGCTGCCCTGTGAGCCTGTGCTGCCCGCACCTCTGTTTCGTCTCCCGACTGGAACGCCTTCCTGGCAGATTTTTCCCTCTCTTAACTGTGACTTCCCCTAGAAGACCAGTCTGCCGGTCATCTGTTCCCGGAAAGTTCTCTGAACCCTCTTCTGGGTTCCCCATAGCACTTACCATAAGAACCAAAATTTATAGGCTTTGTATTTTCCACTGCTACGTAAATGTCTCAGAGACCTGGGGTATAGCTTCTTTATTTCGGTGCCGTAAGCGCTTGTTATGAACCAAGAGAACTGTGGAAGGACGCGTGTATGCGAAAAGCACACCTAGGTGTATTTTTAGGTTTATTTCTAGCTTTTTCTAAGATTGCTGTGAGGAGTGCAGCAGCGCCACATCCCCGTGCACACTGTTCGCTCTTCCTGTGCGCGGCACTCGCCTGCCTCCGACCCTTTGCACTTGCGCTGCTTCCCTTCTGCTTGTGGACAGGAGGGAGGTGCATAGCAGTGTCACACACCGTGTCCTCTTTACTGCCCGGCGACAGAGCAGCTCTGCTCCGGGCCAGGCATGGTGGTCCTCAGACAGAGCCAGCACACATGCTTCTGTTGACGGGGCTGGCGGATGGTGAGAGCAGCTGTGGCCTGCAAAGAGCACATGAGCGTGTCGTGCTGGCTGCGGGGCTCAGCACAGCGGGCCCTGGCCCTGGCCCTGCGGAGGGTTCCACGGGAGTGTCGGGGGCAGCCCCACTGCTGAAAAGTAGGCAGGTGGTCCTTTGGGAGAGAAGAACTTTAAAGAGGGACACCTGGGTGGCTCAGTTAGTTAAGTATCCAGCTCTTGATCTCAGCTCAGCTCTTGATCTCAGGGTCTTGAGTTCAAGTCCTGAGTTGGGCTCCATGCTGGGCGTGGAGCCTGCTTCAAAGAAGAAAAAACAAACTTATGGAAATTTATAGTTTAAAAAAGTACTGTAGAAATTTAAAAAGTACTTCTCACAAACTTGTTTGTTAGTGCTTTAGATTTTGTGCGGTTAATAGTAGTTCTAAAACTTGTATTTAAGAAGTCTGTGTATCTTATGCTTTCTTACAGTCCAACTGTTACAACTACTTTGAAAAACCTTGGGGCACTTTACAGACGTCAAGGCAAGTTTGAAGCTGCAGAGACATTGGAAGAAGCTGCCATGAGGTCCCGTAAACAGGTCAGTGACCTGCCTTCTGTTCTTAACTCACATGTTGGGCCTTTGAGTGTAATGACTCTCTTTTATATGACTTGTCAAAGGCTTGATTTAGAAATAGAAAATATTTTAGCTTGTGCAAGGAAAGTTATATTGTTTAAAAGGCTTAACTGTGACACCAAAAGCACAAGCCGCAAAAGAAAAACTTGATCAGTTAGATTCATCACCATGAATTAGAAATGTTGGTGCACTTAGGACACAGGAAAGTGAAGGCCCCCACAGAAATGGGTGGGAGCATTTGCAGGTCACATCTGCTGAGGACCCAGTACCCAGAATGTGTAAGACAGAAGGATCTCCTAGTTTAGAAGTGAGCGACGGAGCTGGATAGTCATTTCTCTGCTGACGGCACACAAATGCCCACAGGCGTGTGAAGAGATACTCTGCGTCCCTCGTCAGCAGGGACGTGCACATCCGACCGCTTCACAGCCGCCGCGGCGGGGATGGCGTGAGTCCAGAGCAGACAGGAAGTAGCAGGTGTGAGGGCAGGACGGAGCGGCGGGAGCCCCCGTGCGCCGCCGGCGGGGTGGGGTGTCGTGGGCTGGTGCGGTCACTGCGCACTCAGCGGTCCGCTGCGAGGTCGGACTTGGGCTGAGGTGCCGTCTGTGGAAGCTCGGGAACGGCGTGCTCGCTGCCCCGTGCCCGGGAGGCTGCCGGGTAACCAGTGAATGCGTTACTCTGTGCGCGCGCGTGCGTGGCAGCGGATGAGGCTACCTAAAGGGGGGTTTGGTTTCGGTTTGTCTTCAGAGGATCGGAGAGGCAGGTGTGAGTTTTTCCCCTTCCTTAGTGGTATGTGTGTCGGTCGTTGTGTGCTTGTTCATGGCCAGTTCTGTCTGAGATTAGAATAGCCCATATATGCCCGAGAGATTTTTTTCTCTCTAAAGAATCTGTGCAGAGTGATGAGAGCAGACCCGGTAGCAACGCTGTCTCCGCCCGTGCCCCTTTCTTCAGGTCCGTCACCCTTCAGGGGTCCTCTGGCTCTGGAGGGCTGCGTGGGGGGAGAGCGCCCTGTGGCGTCGGCAGCCTCGTGGGGCCTGGCTGTGTGCGGGCCCTGCTAGGGAGGCCGGGTGGCGTAGGCCGTCCTGGTGCCCATCCTGGCCTGGGAGTGTGCCCACCACTCATCTTCAGGAGTCTTGCCAGTAATCCGGGCTTCGTTCTCAGGTGCCGGGATAGTGTGTATCAAATGAGCCAAGTCTGGGGTCATGAGTTGCAGGAATTTAAAGGAAGGGGTTGGCCATGCTTTACCGGGAGTGCTGCCCTCGTGCCGGCTGCGGGGCCACGGTCTGCCTTACTGTCAGAGTCACAGCGGCACGGCGTCTGCTTGACGTGTGTGCCTGTTGGGGAGGAAACTGTGAAAGTCGGTACAGGTGTCACATTTGCAGGAGCTGCTGGGGTTAAAATCCCACTTAGAATAGGGAACGTGTTGCGTCTGGGTCTTTTGAACTGAAATGCATGCGGAGAACAGTCTTGGCCATGTTCGTGGTGCGGGAATGTTTTAGCCCAAGTGTGCACGGGGCCCTCCCTGCCGAAATGAGGCGAGGGCTTGCTGCTCTCCTCACTCCCTGGTGGGAGTGTGTCCCAGCATCCCACCGTGAGGCCTGGCAAGCAGAGAAGTGGAGGGAATTGCACGCTTGCACGCCTGCCTCCCTGGGCCTGTCGTGGATGTTCGCTGCCCTCGGGCACAGCCCCCCACTGCTCTGTCCACCAGGCCTGTCCTGGGCGCAGCATTTCAGACTTGTGTGCATCACTGTGTTCCCTTGTGAATACTTAAGTGTGCAGATCACTCACGGGGGCCCAGTATTTGCTTTTTTTTTTTTTTTTTTTTTTTTTTTTTAAAGATTTTATTTATTTATCAGAGAGAGAGAGGGAGAGAGCAAGCACAGGCAGACAGAGAGGCAGGCAGAGGCAGAGGGAGAAGCAGGCTCCCTGCTGAGCAAGAAGCCCGATGTGGGACTCGATCCCAGGACGCTGGGATCATGACCTGAGCCGAAGGCAGCGGCTTAACCCACTGAGCCACCCAGGCGTCCCTTCTTTTTTTTTTTTTTTAATTTGAGGTAAGTTTTGTGAAGAGTGAAATGTCTTAAGTGTATATTTCTGAGAATCACTCTTCTGTGTGTAAGTGCTGTTTCTGGGTTGTTTCTTCCCCGGGAGAAGCTCAGCTGTCCTAGAGTCCTTCGTCAAGCTTCCTTCTAACGGCTCCAACCCTCCCCCTTGCCTGGCTCACAGGGTCTTGACAATGTTCACAAACAGAGAGTAGCCGAAGTGCTGAATGACCCTGAGAACATGGAGAAGCGGAGAAGCCGGGAGAGTCTGAACGTGGACGTGGTCAAGTACGAGAGCGGCCCTGACGGAGGGGAGGAAGTGAGTATGAGCGTAGAGTGGAATGGGGTAAGTACAGTACACAGCCGCCGGCCGGTCGCCGGGAGGCCGCCTGGCCCAGGCGCCCAGCAGGACTGCTGTCCTGCAGCTTCCTCTGGCTCACATGCTAGACACTGTCCTTTCCTCAAATTAAGTATGAATTAAGCTTTCTGTGAGTGCTTACCTTCTGCTAATAACGAAGTCTGTTACTTGTTTGAAGTGGTCATTTTCTTCTCCGTAGGGACCCATGAAAGCTGTTTGGCTTCACTTTGAGCGCTGAAATGCTGATTGAGTGTCCTGGTTACTTAGAGCCACAGTCCGTAACCTGGTTTTATTTTAATATTAGGGTTAATGTGGCAGAAAACTAACTTGCTTTTTTCACTTACCCATTTTCGTTGCTAACTCCAGTGCTCCTAATGTCACTGACCAGTGCTGTAGGTGTGTGAGAATTGCTTTAAATTCCTTAAGGGGAGGTCCTGTTTCAGACAGAGCTGGCCTCCAGATGAGAGCGGTTGGGGCGGCCGCTCTTCACGGCCCCCCTCGGTGCTGACCGCCGTGTTCCCGCTGAGGGTCCCGTGGCTCATCTGCCTGCACAGTCCTCTGCTAGAGGTTTTTGGATCCAGAACACGTGCCCGGGTTTGGAACATGTCGCTCCTAGCCAAGCTCTACCTCTGGGTTTCGCTCGTTTGCCCTTGTGGAGTTTCTCGCCACGGCTGTTTGCCCAGTGGTCGCCAAAGAGTGTGTGGCCTCCCGGACATTGTTTCTAGCAGATGTTGGTCACACAGGGCAACGCTTTTTGTATGTTGAGCTGGCGTCTTTGGAATTTTGCTTTTACCAGGGAGAGTTGAATGCAGGATTAGGTGCCCCATCAAAATGTTGTATTATTTTTCTTTGAAGTTGCAGTAGGTGCAGTTTGGTTAGGTAATTTTGCAGATGTTTTGCCAAATAGTAATCTTGGGCTTTCCTATACTCTTATCTTTTTGAAGGTATTTATTTGGGGGATTTTCTGTAGATGGAGTGGTTTGGTAAGGATACAATATTTTCTACATAATATTAGAGGCCAAAATTTTAGGGAGAGCGTCTTTTTGACTGTCTTTATCTGGCAGCTGCCTTGCTTTGGTGTTTCTGTGCCAAGACAACCAATCAGCATCTGCTTTTCTATTCCCCCAGTGGGCAGTAGTCTAACACATCAACGGCGGTGGCCAGGCCTCCTCTCTCCTGCGTCTGGCCACACTGTGTACTGTACTGCCCCTGTGATTCCTGTCGCCCTGCATGCCTCACGTAGAGGGTCACATCCCTTCCCTGGTCTGCAGACACCAGGCTGCAGGTTTTGGTTCTCTTGAATGAAGTTCTGGAGGAACTTTTTCTTGAGACAGTATTTCTAGGTCAATCCTGTCGTGCAGTCCCGTCATAAAATAATTTACAGTGCAGAGTTCTGTCTGAGACTTGGGTGAGGGAAAGCTGGTTTCCGCCCAGTGTGCAGGGCTGGTAGGCGGCTTCCTGTGGGCTTCCCGTGGGGCCTGCTGCCGGAATCACGGATGCAGAGGGCAGAAGCCATCCTTCCTCTGAGTGCATTCTTGGCCCTGCTTCCATTTCACATTTTCTGTCTTGCTTTGGACATGCTCACTTAGCACACTCACGCGGGGGTGTGGACACCTTTTTACTTGACTCTTGGACACTGGAGGCTCTGGGTCTTCTCCAGAGGCCATCGCAGGGCTTATTGGGGGGTGGGGGTGGTCCACGGGGTGAAAAAACGTAGATCCCAGATCTTAGGTCGTTCCGGACTTTCCTTGAGCCGCAGAAGGGGCCCTTTCTTCTCAGAGAGTCTGAGATCAAGCATCAGGTGACTCCGGAACTGCCTGGGGGTAGTGCCTGGGCTGCTGTGCTCACCGCCGGGCCCTGCAGCCCCTGCTCAGACCCGGCTCAGTCCCGCCTTCGCCGGAAGGCCTGGCTCGCAGGTTCTGAGGAGGTGGTGCTGAGCTCTCCCGACCTCAGGCCGGACTTTCATTTCCAGAGCGTACTGTGATGGTTTAAGAAGAGGTGATACAGGCAGTACGCACACCAGGACTTTTTTCAAGTCTGCCCGACAGAGGTGCAGATGTCTGCTGCTGAAGGAGCCCCGTGTGGATGCTGCCTTCAGCCTGGATGCCTGCACTGCGCCCCCATGTTAGACTTTGCCCCGGTGTGAGACTGAGCGACTCAGGCCCTCAGAGTGGGAGTCCGGCGTTCCCTGTGGTGATGAGGCACGTGGTTGAGAGCAGCGGCCACCCGCAGTCGTTTACCTGTGCACGGTTTGGGTGCCAGGCCGTCCAGACCAACTGGGAACAAACTGGGAGTTTAGGTGCCGAGGCTAGACCCATCTTCTGTAGTTTCGTATTTCAACCTGATGTTCTCTAAAGGTGGCTTCACGGTTCTGCTGGTGCGTGTTATTCTAGGAACTTGTCACACTTACAGTGAGAAAGTGCCACCTAGATTGTATCTTATATTGGGGTTCTGCATTAGATTTTAAGTTTTTAAAAAAGGATTTCGGTGCCCTTTAAAAAGTTAACTGCTGCCGCAGGGAGAAGCCTTCTGTTGCCATGTGGGGCGGGCGCTCCTGCAGCGCGGGGACGGCCATCCCGTTCTGTTGGCATAGCCGTGTGCGGGAGCCCGTGTATGTGAGTGAGTGTGGTTGGTCCCAGTATTCAGAAATAACATGAAAATCAGAGGGCAGTGTGGGCCAAGGTCGGGCAGTCTAGGTTCTGATTGTGCCCTACAGCTGCCAGGAGTCTGGGTCCGCACAGAATCCCGTGCTGTTAAAATGCCGGAGACGTAAGGTTACCGAATATACTGTAATCATTCATGTGACATTTCTGGATCAAGTTTTTAGGGAAGTGCAGTTCTGTTAAGTACATACCATTAAGATGGTGATTAAAGGACTGGAAAACGTAACTGCCTCACGCTTATTTTTGTTATAAAGAACACAGAGCTGAAAGTCATTGTCAAGATAAGTCTGAGTTCTCTCTTCTGGTCCCGTTAAAGATGCAAATGCTGTGTGCATAGGAATCCTATTTGGCCAGATTGGATTGCCTTTACTTTACCCGCTGTGCATATGGCTGCCGTCCCCTCTGAGGGCTGTGGCCACGTGCCTGGAGTCGGGGCCCCTCGAATGCGTGGGCTTCCTGCGCTGCACCATTGTGCAGCTGTCCCACGAGGGCCCCAGCAAGCATCACATCCTCCGTTCCGTCTTCTCCACTCTGTTCTGTTTCTGACTTGCCAGTTCCCAGCAGGGCCCTTCCGGAGGAGCCCGCCGCTCCTGCATGCATGGGAGCACTTGTTTTCCCAAAGATACTGACCTCATGCCCAAGATGACTGAGGAATGGGATAGTACAGACTGTTAATTAGAAATAGAGTTAGTTTTAAAAATGGTATTAGGAAGGGGCACCTTCCTAAGCATCAGTCGGTTGAGCGTCTGCCTTTGGCTGGGGTGGTGATCCTCGGGCCTGGGATCGAGCCCTACATTGGGCTCCCTGCTCAGTGGGGAGCCTGCTTCTCCCTCTGCCTGCCTCTCTGCCTCTGCTTGTGATCTCTGTCAAATAAATAAATAAAATCTTTACTTTTACTAAATAAAATCTTTTGAAAAGTTATATTAGGGAAACAACAAGAGTATAACAAAGAAAAAGAACAAAGAATTACTGCCTTTTGTTTCTTAGCTTATATGCTACAGTGTTCATTTCTGTTCAGAAACCCACTTCTTTGATGTTAAGTATTCTTTCCTGGCAATACAGAGAAGTAGACTGTTTTTGAAAGAGTTAGAATGCGGGAGACCTCCCAACTCTCCAGCTTTTACTGAACAGAAATCCACCCGGGGTTGGGGTGGGCTTTGGGGTGGGCTTCTGCTGTTGCTCCCACTGGTTCTGGAGGGTGAGTGCGCGGAGGGGGTGGGCAGCCTGCTCCCCCCCACCCCCGCCAGCCAGGTGCTGCCTCCCGAGCCCAGCTCCTGGGCGCCTGCTGCAGGGCGAGGGATGGGGCCGGGGAGGCCTGTGTGTGTCCCACATGAAGTGTTTCCGGAATCTGGTCGCTCCCCTGTAGTCTGCTGAGTGGCCTGGGAGGGATAAGGAGCACTGCCGTAGTGTAAGCGATGAATTCTGAAACGAACTGCAGGATTGTACTGTTTGCGGAATTAACAGTTAAATGTCCTTTCTCTGAAAGAGCAACAAGAACTTGTGTTTTCTTGTCCTCCCAACATTTGCGGGAAATTGGTAACAAATCTTATTTTTCCATTTTAAAGATGAGAAAAATGAAGCTCGGGCTGGTTAAATGATTTGCTGAGCGTCCCATGGTGAGTCAGAGCGGGTGGGGGCTCGGTCCCTGCAGGCCGGGGCTTCCGTACGGGACCACTGGGGTTCCGGTCTGCTGAGACCCGGGGTGCACTGCTGCCTGTGGAAATCCATTTTCTAGAATTAATCTTATTTTGGATAATTTGGATCAACTGCATGTTTAAAATGTGCTAAAGACTAAAGTCATTGGTTTTTTTCAAGTTTTTGAACTGTCTAAACGGTTAGAGCTCTTAAGAGAAAGTCCCCTCTGATGTCAGAACTCCACAAGAGTTCAGGGGTGTCAGAGGATTCCTGATGAAGTTAAAGGTTTGATGAACGGCCTCTTCTTATGTGCAGCCTTTATCTTTTGGTCACTGTTGATGTTTCTCAATATGGAATCTCCTTTCTGTACAGTTCCTGGACCTCGTGATAGTAAGTATCCTGGAGATTTCTAGCACAGTGCTAATCCACGCTCTGGGCACGGAGTGTTACTTTGATGACACGAGTGACTAGTCGTAAAAGGCAGCAGACGGTCCCAGTACCTCTTGGTCCTGGGCTGATAGAAGCAGGCGGAAGGTGATCCCGGATACTAAAGGGATGAGAAGCACTGCCGAGATCTGTGACCTAGAAATACTGTAAGCCGCGCTGCGTTCCGTGGGGGCTGGCTCTGTTCTCACAGTGGGCTCACTGGGCTCTCTCTCTCCGTTTCTGTCCGACAGGCCTAGCTGCCTCATGTGACGCTCACACTGTCTCCTGCATGACGGGCGGCTCCTCCAGCTTTCCTTCTCTCTCCAGTGCTGACTGCTGTGTTTAGCAATCCCCTAGGATTCTTGTCAGAGCGCCACCTCTCTGTGACTGGCCATTCCTTTCGGTGCTGCTGTCCTTTTTGGGGGGTTCCTTATCTCTGTATACATGTAGCTCTGCCAGATATGTACTTAGTAATATCAACTGTGTTAATAAAAACCATTTACTGTGTGATACGTGAGTTTAAGAATTAAGAGCGATTAGTCGTTCACTTTGATCAAAGGTAGTTAGAAGTCTCCTGCAGGTGTTAATGCCGTGGCATGACAGTGACCGTGGAACTAGCTAGGCCGTAGGAATAGGGCATGTGCTGCTTCTGTTGCCCTCTGAGACCCGGCGGGGCTGCCCGTGCCCCGGGCTCTCCCCTTAGGATCTCGCTCAAGTAGCATTTGCTGTGTAGTCTCTGTGACATTTTGGCAATTTTGCTTTTCTCCACTAATCTTTAAGTGTTCAGTGATTTGTGTATTTGTGTCTTTCTAACTTCTAATAAACTCACTCCAACTGACCCGTGTCTTGGTGTCTGTCTGCCCGGTAGAACGTCTCACTCTCTCCGTGGAATGCGGCACTGCGTGGCTTCTTGAAGGAACGGGGCTGCTTTAATCTCACTGAGTGATTCATTCTGAGAATAAAAGTTGCTCATACACACAGTTTTTCAAACTCTGGTTCTTGGTTTTCATACCCAGATAGATACCGCCAGATGTTTCACTGAGTACCGGGGCCACTTAGATGAGAGCCGGACACACCTGCAAGGTGTCGGGGGTTCAGTTATTGTATGGAATGACTGTTTTATTTAATTTCTGACCACATTTACAGTCAACATTTAATAAAACTTTTTAAAAATGTACCAAAGGGGCGCCTGGCGGGCTCAGTCAGAAGAGCGTGTGGTTTTTGCTTTGTGGGGCTGTGAGGACAAGCCCCACTTCGGGTGTAGAGAATGCTCGCGTCCATGCCTCAGTAAACATGATGGAATGTACGGAAGAAGCAGTGCACCTAAGTGCTGCCTGTGCACGAAAGTGTTAAAAAAAGCTGTCTCTGTCAGCCCTCACTGGTGTGGGTCCAGTTCTGTTAAACGGGGACCAGATGCTTCTGTTTTTATTAAATGTGGAATTTGATTTGGGTGATCTTCCAAGAAGCAGCCTTAATTTCCTTGAGACCTTTTCCATGTGTGACCTTTTGTTTCAAAACAGCGATAAGATTTTTGGGGATATTATTTTTTGTTTGAACTTCATGGTCAGAGGTTTTCGTGATCATTGGATTGTCTTGACTGAAATTTAAAGTGGGTAGATTTCTATTTAAAGTGTATTTACAAGACCTGGCGAACGTAATTTCTGTAGCCGCCGTATTGCCAGCAGGTCACAGACAAGTAGGCCAACCTGATGTGAGTTCGTGTTTGCATTCAGCTTTGCCTCTCAGGAGGCCAGGACGGGCCGTCTGCAGTCTCACATGTTTCACGTCTCTTTCAGGACGGCACGGGATCTTTAAAGCGCAGTGGCTCCTTTAGCAAACTCCGGGCTTCAATTAGACGCAGCAGCGAGAAGCTGGTTAGGAAGCTGAAGGGAGGAAGCTCTCGAGAGAGTGACCCAAAGAACCCCGGGTAACTATCCTCCTGCGGCCCCTGCTGACCGCCCCACCGCGCGGCGTCCCGCTGCTCCTCGCGTCCCCGCCCCGGGGCTGGAGCGGCTCCGGCCTCGGGGCCCGCAGAGAAGCACCGCGCAGCTTCGGCGCCCAGGCTGGAAGGGCGGGCCTTCCCGGCCTGTGCGGTTCTGCGGTTTTGTTGCTGCGCGTTCAGAAGAGCCCCAGCATCGACCAGTGGGAGCTTTGTATGAAAACGCGGAGCACGATCACTTGCTTACACTCGATAGCTGTTCCTTCTCTTTTTAAATTAGTGTTAGTGTAAATCCTTTAAAATTAGCTTTTAAAATCTTTTGAAAATCGTACCAGTAGCTGTGACTGTGTGAGACTCACCGGCATTACTGCAGGGAGAGGGATGGTGTTAAGCAGGATCGCAGTTGGAGGACTGGAGCGGAAGCGGTTCCTTTAGGGATCGGGAACAACAGCCCACATTTCTGTGTGTTTAAAGGAGGTAGACTCATGGGTCTTAGAGTCTCTTGAACAACAATATTGAAGTTGTCAAAGGAATTTGGTTCGGAATTCTGTTCTTTGCAAGATGCAGCAGGGTGTTAACAGTCTGCCCCGGTTTCTGGGTTATTTCTGGCATGAACAGCATCTTGTTTGGGATGCGTTTCTCAGAGGCACTCTTTTGTCAGCTGTTTTGTGAAACTCTGAATTCCTAAGTGGTGCCTCCTTTTTAAAGATGGAGTCTGAGTAAAACTCCGTTGTCCAAGTGACTCTACTTCCCCGTCCATGGGCAAGGAGTCTCCTGCTGCCGGACTGGGAAGTGGGGCCCCTTCGCACAGCGTGTCAGAGACTGGAGGTGAACAGGCTCTTCCAGCTGCCTGCCGGGGCATTCTGAGGGGCGTCTCATCTCGTTCTGGTCTCTGTCAGTGAGGGCCTACCTCCTGCACCCCTGGGCCCCCCCGTGCAGCCGTGTAGGCTCAGCCCCTGAGCTGGGGAGCAGAGGCCCTGGTCTGCTTTCCGCCCTGTGCCCCAGGTGTCTCTGCTGGGGACACACACATTTTTTTGATGGCACGTATGGCAGGACAAGGAATTTGATCTGAGTAGGTGGCTGTCACCCTGCTTCTCAAGGACGTTTCCAAGCCCGTTTCTGAAGAGGGAGTCTGTGAGCGCCACATGTTTGTTGCGAAACTGCCTGGGAGATGCAGTGTTGAAAGCCAGCCGGGGCTTCTGGAAGGACGTGGGGCTGAGCAGCAGACTGCCGTCCTGTCCTGCTCTCGGCACCAGAGCCGGCCGCCCGACGGATGAATGTGCATCCGGGAAAGGAAATTGCCTTTGGGATAAAGTGCTTGTTTTAAATTATTTACAGAACTAAATGGTAGGTCACTCTGCCCCGTTTTTGTTTTCTGGCCACGTAACAAGGATCCGAACAAACCGTTGAACAGTTGCGTAGCAAATGTCCGTGGACTGGATCTGATGTGCGGAAGTGCCCTGTCCCCGCGGTCCTCTCCATGCGCCATCGATTGGCTCCTTCAGGGCAGACACGCTGTGGCCCTTGGCAGATCTGGATGTTCTGAAGCTTTTTAAATGCAGAGTCCAGTTCTGGCACTAAGTCCGTGACCTGGCCCTTCCTCCCCACGTGACAGAGCTCAGTTCTGTGTCTCCCTCCTGTGCCGGCTTCTGTCTCGGCTGTGACGTATCCCTGCGAGCGCCCTCACAGCCCCACGGGGCTGGCCGCACGCGTGCGCGCACGTCGTCCCGTGTAGTGCTGGAGGTGGTCCCTCACTGAACTTGATAAAAACGTCAATGGCTCTAGGAATTTTGTCCCATAAAATGCATAAAACTGAGTCCTCTGTCAAGGTGAGAGTGACTGTATTCACTGGACCAGTGGCTCTCAGACCTGAGCATCCGCGTCTCCGGCGGGGTCTGAGCAGACCGCCGGGGCCCCAGCCGTCAGTTCATGGTGCAGTGGGCCTGCACCCCCCACCCCTCACACCACTGACTTTTCTAGCAAGTTCCCAGCTCGTGCCAGCACTGCTGGTCCAAGACCACATTCTGAGAAGCCCCAAGTTGGTGTTCTTCCTGTTCTGTCCACGGTGGTGGGGGGGGGGTGTGGATGGAGCTCGCTGTGCCGGGGGAGACTTGCGGCAAGGTCAGGTTGTCTTTACTTGCGTCTTGTAAGGAAAAGAGTGTGAGGAGGGGAGTCCTATGACTCTTAGAAAAAGTCCGTTGGCCACTTAATAAGAATTAAGTGTGCAAGTTGCCAGTGCGATTTGGTGTGAATTTTCCTTTGTTCTTGAGTAGTGCTGTGTAGAGGAAGCTTGTGCAGAATCCAGCCGCACTTACGTAGAATTCGTGGGGTTGGCGTGTTCGTGTTTGTCCTGGCTCGGGGATTTTGGGAGTGAATTTTACTTGAGGTTAAGTGAATTAAGGTCTTTGCTTTTGGTGGAGCTCATTCGGTGAGAACTCGGTAAGTACCTGCCGTTTTCCGGACGCGGTGCCCATGGTGTTGGCGGCCACTCGGTGGGGACCTGGGCCCTCGTGCCCATTCCCGGCACACTGACACGACTGGTCTTGCTGACCGTCACGCGCGCTCGAGCCTCACGGCCGCGCGTCAGCTCCCAGAGCACACGCTCGCACGCGCTGCTCGTGCCGAAGCCGCTTCACCGTTGCAGTTCCTGTTGCGGACGTTTGGAAAGATCCCCGAGCACCCGTTCTTTTTTATCTTTCGAAGCGAAGGTGGTTTTCTGTTGGAGGGCGTGTCTGCTGGCGGTAGGCGGGAGTGGTAGCGTGGCTGGCCCCCATTGCGCTCAGGGGGTAGGTGATGTGCAGGATAGTTCATCAGGTGTTCTGAAGGTGTCAAGTGGGAGAAAAAGTTAATACACATTTAAATTACTAGATTTCCTTGAAGGTAAAGCCATGAAATTTGTTTCAAATTTTGGTTTGAAAGCAGAGGAATCCTAGCTTCTGAGTTTATTTGGCTAATAAAAAATTTTTCCTTTTAATATAAAAACATACAAAGTACACAAGCATGTAGATATGTATCAGATCTTAACGCTGAGCTTCAAGAGGTCTTTTACATGGTCCCTTAGGGTGAGCGGTGAGTTTGGGGGAAGCGCCAGGCTCCCTTCTTCAAACTGACCTGACGTGCCCGGCAGACTCAGGCTGAGCCAGAGGGCTGGACAGGCAGAGCTGCTCAGCTCCTCCGCGAGCCAGGTGTCACATGGGGACGTGTAACCACGTGTGGGGTTTACACACAGTGTTTCAGACAGTGTGTCGCTGAGACAGACACAGGGAAACTGCTTTTTCTCTACTGGGGTTTACATACGGATACACCTGGGGCGTCCATGTTAAGAACTGGACAGACACCCCAGCCCCAGTGAGATAAAGGCCCACGCTCCATGAGGGACGGCTCCAGGGCCTCCCGCACGGTGACAGAGGCCTTGGAGGGGTGTCTTTGCTGTGTTTGCTGCTCTCGGGTGACTGACACGCTGGTTTGTCCTTTTGCATGTCCACTGACCTGTTCACAGCATGAAGCGGGCCAGTTCCCTGAATGTCCTTAACGTGGGTGGCAAGGCCGCTGAAGACCGTTTCCAAGTAAGGAGCCCTGCCCCACTCAGTGCCCTTGACTCCCTGGCCGAGGCTCGCTGGGCAGCCGCAGGCCCTTCCCGGCACCACTGCCACCTCCGACGGCCTCGGGGACACTTCAGTGTCTCTGGGTCTTAGAGACGTGGCATAATGACATTCCCGGATTCTGTGTTAATCTGATTACATGATTGTGGGAATGTGCGTCCTGAGCGTTCTCTGCATATTCACGCATTTGAATGGTCGAATTAAGCCAATTAAAATTTAAATATTCTGATAAAGTAGTATCAAAACTTGGCCACTCAGTGGGTATTATTAATTTGTATGATTTTTAGCCTCTGGTAAGTTTGTAACTAATTCATTGTCCAGTTAAGCTGTTGTTCAGTGTTTTAAAACTATTAGGCCTTTACTTAATGTAACTGATGTACTGTCACTTGCACACCAGTCTTGAGCACTCGTTCTGGTGTCCCAAGGCTTGCATGAAGCTGTCCCCTTCACATTTAAAACTGTGGCCCCTTCTTCTCTTCCGATGTTCCATTTCTTTCAACATCTGGTGTGACTGTCTGGCTGTGGCCAAGGGTGCTGAGCGGACCTGGCAGCCGAACTTCCGGCCGGGAGAGCCTTGTGGCGGAGCGGTTACTACTTGTCCACCAGTGACCAGAGTGCCTGGCCATTGCACCTCTTAGCAGCCCCGGTCCAGCTGTTCACCTCTCGGACACTTGCTGGCGGTCGCAGGCCACCCTCCTCAGGCCCCGCACCTTAGGCACTGGCTGTTCCCAGGGTGCTTTCTGCCAGGCCCCCGGGCAGACGTGAGGTGCTGGTAGCGCTGGGCCGTGTGCCCAGAGCGCGCCCGCTCGTGAGAGCAGAAGGTGCGGTTGTCCCAGTGGTCCTGGGCTCATGTTTCCGTGTTGGCCCGTGCCCGGGAGCCGAGCAGACTCAGGAGTGGTCCTGCTGTGGTGCTCACACCCTGCGCCAGCACCCTTGCCCTCTGGAGTACGGGTGAAGTGTAATTTTTTCATTTGTTTTCTCACACAGGAACGAAATCCTTGTCTGGCAGACTCGCGAGCTCTGAGTGCCAGCCACACTGACCTGGCCCACTGAGGGCCGAGGCAGAGCTAGCTAGAACCCCCGAGACTAAAGAAGCACTGAGGCCCGCGGGCTTTGCCGTGCCCCTCCCCACTCAGCAGGGGCCCCCCAGCTCCGGGGTTGCTTCCTTTTCTAGCTAAGTGCTGTCGCCGCCTCTTGGAGGTTTGCCTTGAATTCTGTTAAGCTGTCGGCACTGCTAGCGACCAAGAGGGGCCAAAGTGTGAGCGTGAGACCGGCCGGGCGTGGAGGCCCGCGGAGGCCCCGGCAGGTGGCTGCAGCTCGTTGGGAAGCGGCCGCTGCTCCCGGGACACTTGTACTCTCTGCCGCTACGCCAGGATCGGTTGTAAATGTTCACACTGTATTAAGGCTGTAAATTCAGACTCTGGAACCTCGCGCTGCTCCCTTCTACACTGTGCATCTGATGGCCTCTGGCAGTGCCCCCAGGGTTCAGAGTGGCGCTTGGGAGCGGGAGAGATGGGGGCCGCCCTGATGGGTTTGGGTCTCGGCTGAGCCCCGCTCCTGCAGCGCAGCCACTCCACGCGCTCTGCCCAATGCGCCGTGGGCTCCTGCGCCCGGCCCTGCGGAGGCCATGCCCCCCTGCCAGCCCCTGAGCATCAAGCACACGGGGGCGTGGGTCTTTTTTCAAAAGGTGTTCTTTGTAGTGTTAAGTAGCACGGGGTAGGTTTTGACGGGAACGTGTCCCAGTCCACCCTGCAGCCCTCCCCGGGAGGGGCGGCGTGAGGCTGCCTGGTAGGTTCAGAACATTCTGAGCAGATGACAGGGTTTGTGACTCCAGAGGGCAGCGGCGGTGAGCAGGGGGACGGGCGGGAGTGGGGAGATGCAGCCTGCAGGGGAGGGGGTCTGGGAGACGTGGTGCTTCCCGGTGACAAGCTGCAGCTTGTGACTTTAATGTTATGTGGGGTTACTGCCAGGACACGTGCTTTTGCCTGTCCCCAGGCACCACCTCCTCCTGAATCGCACTCTGCCTGGGTACGTGTGAGGGGTCTTCCTGGGGGTCCCCCGGTACTACACGTGTCCCTTGGGGGCTGCGGGCTGGGAACTTGCAGAGGGTCCCATCATTTAAGACCACAGGAGCACGTGGCCTTGCTCGTCAGTAGGGTGTGGCCGTGTGCCTGTTCCTGCCCAGAGATCGGTGCTCTGTTCTGCCTGCAGGTGCCCATGGGTCTGGCTGGGGGGCTTCCACGGCCGCCCCCTTTCCACAGCGCCCGACTCTCCGGTGTTGCAGCTTCTGGTGGGCCGGGAGTGCTCTCCAGGGTTGGTTTGCACGAGGGATGGGTTGTGAGATGCTCAAGCCAAGAGAACAGCAGCGCCGTGTCCTCGTGTCCCTTCGAGGCTCAGGAGCTGCTGGGGCATGATGTGATCAGTGGGGAGGGCCCTGGGAGCTGTCCTGTCCCCTCTGTCCGAAGGGCTCTTCTCAGGCCATGAAACTGATCTGGTGCATTGGAAGCTTAACCCGTTTCCCTTAGCAACACATGTGTCTGGAGAACATGGGGCCGAGAACAGGATTTAATGTCCCGCTCGCAGCAGAGGGGCCTTTGTTGAACCCTCCCCACCTGGGAGCCCTCGGCCCTTGGTTCTCTGAAGGGCTGTGAGGAAACGTAGCCAGGGTGAGAGAAGCCAGCCGGCCTCCCAAAACACACGTCATCGAAACTTCCATGTCTCTGGGGTTGTCGTCTGATTTCTGAACTTGTACCAAAACAGAATGAGCCCGGGCATCCCTACTTCGTGGATTCGAACATTCTTGAAGAGAGCAGCAGTGGGGGGTGGCTGTCTCTCTTCCACAACATGTTCCTTTCCCAGTGAGGGGACCCTTAGAGTGCCAGCCAGCACCCACTCTACGTGCTTCCTGTGCAGTTCGGGCCCCTGGCCAGAGGACAGACAGGAGCCGGCCACCGTCTGCAGGGCCCCTCCCCGGCATGTCAGAGCCGGGGAGGCGGTGGGAGGCCTGGGTCTCCTGACCTTCCCGACTTCCCCACGGCAGCCGCCCTGGCAGCTTGTGGCGCTCGTGTCGTGTCTACAATATCGTAGGGAGTCTGTTATTTCCTGTTATTAAAAAATTCCTGTCCTTTGTTTGTTCCGAAAGCTGCTAGAATATCATGTAAGAGAAATTCAGCGTTTGTGGTGACCTACCAATACCATCCTTTATGGTTTCCAGAATATGCGTCCATCACTGTGACTTTATAGGTGTTTTTGGAGGCACGTTGCGTAGATGAGGCTGGGTTCTGAGATGTTTCCGTCTGCCCTTCCTCCTGACCACCGCACCGTGTAGTCCTCAGACTCCCGAAAACTCGAGTGCGGTGAAGCAGCGACCAAGGGGGAGCTTCCGGTCAGCCGAGGGAGGCTCGTCGGTGCGGACCGGCATCCTGCGTGTGCCTGCGGCAGGCGGAAGGACGCGCACTGTTCCACGTTTATGGAGGGACCCCAGGTCCGCGAGGCCTGTGCGATGAGCTTGAGGAGAGCCTGGGACGGAGGGGACGGTGCAGGGCCCGGCCCGTCTGTGTCGCGGAGCGACGCGCTGCTGCCGGGGCGTCCCTCTGGGATGGGTGGGCAGGGGCCCCAGTACTGACGAGCGCGGGTGGTGTGCGCCCCCAGGGGGAGGCCCGTCTGGCACGTGTACCTACAGTCTTCGATCGTAGTTTTCTGTTTGTGTGATTTGCTTAGAAAATAATTTGGGATTGTTTCTATTTAATTACAAAAATAAAATGGTTTATTTCCTGTTATGAAGTTCCTGCACTTGTACAAAGGCTCTTTTATAAAACTGCAACCCTAAAAGGCCTTTCTCCTATTTACACCAGTCATTCCTGACCTTTTGAGGGCCACAGACTATTTTAAAAAATGGGATAGAAAATACAAATGAATGTTTCTGCTCTAGAAAATGTCCAGAGTCTGCCCAGTTCCAGGGACTTCTGCCTCCACCTCCAGTAATGGGTCAGGCACGCGCCTGTCTTCCCGCACTAGCCCGGGCGGATGATGGCCAAGTCACTTGACTGTTCTGTGCCTCAGTGACCCCGAGACCACCCCAGGGGCGGTGGGGAGGTCTTACTACCTAGGCCAGAGCCTGGTGGAGAGCGAGCTGTGGCGAAGGGGTCCAGGGCCCACCGTAGGGGGGCCTCGCCGGTGGCTCCTCCGTGTGCACTGCCTCCCTGCCGTGGTGGGGGTCGCCCACCCAGACCCGGTGACCCAGCAACGGGTGTGCCGAGTTCCCGTCAGGCCCTTGTGCCTGCAAAAGCAGGGAGGGCTTGGCCAGCACCCGCCACTGATCTGGCCACGCACTCCATGGCGCCGTGTCAGCAGGACTCGGTCCCCGGAGTCCCTCGCACTCCCTCTGCGTTGACTGTGTAGGAGCAGGATGAGGGGGGCAGGTGGGGGGCGAAGATCACCCTCAGGGTACGGTCCGGGCGGCCAGGCGCGGCGCCGCCCCCCTCCTCCGGCTGATGCCGGCTTGCCATCAGCCGCATCAGGAGCTGGTGGGACCAGGTCATTCCGAGAGCCGGGGAGACGCGCTCGTCCCAGGGGCTGAGATGGGACAGGCCCAGTCGTTACTTACAGAACCGTGGGGGACCCAGTCCTCCCCCACTCCTCGGCACTGCCCTCCTGCGCCTCTCTGCTCACCTCTGTGGCCCGGGGGCCGCGCCCTGCTCCTCTGTGGCTTCTGTCACCTGGAACACGCAGACTGGGGTCAACGGCTGCAAAGACCCCGCTGCCCCCCCCCCCCCCCCCGGCATCACCCCTAAACGACGGGCTGAGGCCGTCTGTGTGCAGTCTGGGGTGCGGTGAGGGCACCCACCTGGTTGATGCAGAGCACCGGGCTCCGGAAGGTGCAGCTCAGCCAGCGCAGGGCCCCGCCCAGCGCCTGCAGATGCCTAGCCCTGGGGACCGAGGCCGCGCTGTCAAACTCACAGCGGAATGGGGCTGCCACGGAGTCGATGACCACCAAACGGGCCATCCCCCGAGACAGCAGCACAGGCACCTTCTTCCTCACACACTCCAGCAGGGCGTCCTGCAAGCCGACGGTAGATGGTGTTACCGCCTTTGCCACCCATGTCTCCCCTTCTGCCCTGCGCCAAGGGGCCCCTCATGTCCGTCCCCTTCCACTTCTCAAGCCCCCATGGGGTCGACAGCCCCTGGGGCCATCACCGTGACTTGCCCTTCTCCCATGGCCCCATGCCAGGCACTGACCCTGGCTGGAGCCTCAGCGGAAGGTGGACTCGTGACCGCCACGGTCCTGGGGTCCTACTGCTGTCAGGCAGGTGTGCGGGCAGCCCTGCCCCCTGCCCAGTGGAGGGAGCAGGGAGACAGTGGGGTGGGGCTGCCTCTACTGGGAAGACCCCTGGGCTGTGCCCAAGCAGGGGGGCAAGTGCAGAAGGCCCCCGCCAGCCCTGCCCATCCTCCGGGGCCTCAGGCCTGTCCCTTTGGGGCCACCTGCCCCGCTGGCTTGGACTCGGGGCCAGGTGCCCCGTGACCACACACTGGCAGTCCACCCCCGAGTGAAACCCCGTTCTCTGCTTCTGTCTCTAGGGCGTCCCCAGTAGAGCCTCTTTTTGTGGAAAATGACAGCAGCAGCAGTGGTCTCGAGGACGCCAGCGGTAATGTGAGTCCCCCCTTCCTGTCCCCACGGGTGCCCCAGCCTGTCCCGCATAGCAAAGGAGGGCCTACCAGCACCACCAGCCCCCCGCCAGGCGACACAGGGCAAGACGGTGGGAGCCTTTTGCGCTGAGCTGTTTCCGGAACCACACTCAGGCCACCATGGGTCTTGGTGGCCCTGATTGCGGTCTCCTCTCGCAGTGAAGCCACATCCGGCCTGGGAGACCCAGGACCCTGCTGCTTGTGTGCAGCCAGAGCCAGCCCTGTGACGGCCAGAGGACAGCCACCGAGGCTGGAGGGCCCTGGAGCTGGGAGCCTGCAGCACTAACCTCGTCTTCTGGGTCCCCGTGCCCCGGCGCACGCGGTCCTACTAATAACCGCGCTGCTCAGCGGGGTGCACGTCGCTTGCAAAGCCATGGCCACGCTCGGCCCCTACAGGATGACCGGGGGGGCATGGCCTCCCTCCTGGGCCGCGGTTCTGGGGAGACCCGCAGGCCAGCCGTGTCCTGACCCCCCGTGGAGGAGGCTGCAGCTGTGGGCCCCGTGGGCCCCAGCGACCTGTGTTACTTCCCCAAGCTATGTGTGATATCCTTTATTGTAAATTTTTTAAAAATTAAAAGTTTATATGCCTTATCCTTTCTTTGCAATTTTTATAACAATCCTTAAATGGGAGGAAGGCCCACTGGGATCTGGGGGTTCCCTCCAGTTGTGTGGACGTCCGGGGCAGCGCTGCGCTCTGGAAGCCGGGCTACGTGGGGCGGCCGCATGCAGAGGCCGCCTTACTCTTTCTTGGTGTGCGGGTTCGGTCTTCCTGCCTTTCCTCACGAGCCTTCCCACTCCTGGCCCGCTCTCCACCAGCTAGAGGGCCACGTGGAAGCTGGCCAGGCCCCGAAGCAGCTCTCCCTGCCTGCTGGACCTGCCCTGAGCTCCTGGCCCTCGGCCCTCTCCCAGAGGCTCCCGCACTCTTATCTGTCCACAGGCAGGGCTGTGTCTCTTGGGGATGCTTCCAGATCTGCCCCCCACACCTGTGCTGTGGCCAGGGGGCAGTCAGCCATCCGAGGGGCTTGTTGGGGCTGGGGGCCTGCTAGGTCCTGGCCAGATTGGGGGGCTCCCGTGTCCTGACAGGGGGCTGTCCGCTCGGTCAGAGGCAGAAGTAAAACCCAACACAGACTGCTCTGGCTGGGACGGCTGGCCGTGGGTGTCGCGGGGTGGCCGGAGAGCAGAAGGCGGTGGGAGGGGGTCCACTGCAGCTGCGGCCTTTTCAAGGGGAAGGAGCACCGTGGCCAGGGGTGCGGGCCAGGGTCTGGAGGTGGCGTGCTGGGCGTCCTCGCTCATGGGCTGCCTCCCCCACTGCCTGTGGGTGGGGGACGAGTCCTTCAGGTCAGCCCAGTCTGACCTGAATTTTGGGTACCCGACCACGTGGACTTACACGTGTGGCCCGTGGCAGGGGCCTCTCTGCTGACGGCTCCATGGGGTGGCTCTCGAGTGTGGCTCTCCCACTGGACTGACTTCCCCTCGGAACTTGGGGCCAGAGAGACACTCACCACGTCGGCCACATGCTCGATGAAGATCTGGTCGCCAAATTTCATCCTGTCGACCACGTCTCCTGGGACGTCCGTCCGCAGGCGCCGCTGCTGAGCAATGAGCTGCTGCAGACGCGGGTCGGGGAAGACGTCCTCCGTGCAGATGTACACGGCCCCTGGGGAGGCAAAGGGCCCCTCCTCTCGGTCACCTGCCCCCTGTCGACAGGAAGCACCCCCAGGGCCCCCAGCCCATCTCGAGCGGAAGCGAGTGGGGCCTTCCGGCAATGCCTCCCTGCACGCAAGGGGGTGCTCGCTCTGAGGCCCCAGTCGGGGCTTCTCCCGCCATCCTGGGCCATACGGTGACAAGCCTGCCTGTGTGTGACCAGAAAAGCTGGTCGGCAAACCGCAGGCCCCGTGCTCCCAACAGCCCAGACACCCGGAGGCATCAGCCCGGCCCGGGCCTGGATCCCCGCACAGGGAGCGCACCCCGAGACCACAGCGAGAAAGAACGGGGGCCGTCCGGAGTCAGCCCGAGCGTTGGTGGGAACGGATTTTCAACCAAGGTCCCCGGCAGTTCAACGACAGAACGGTCTCTCCCACAAGTGGCTCTGGGACAGCCGGGTCACTGCCGTCGGAGGACGGGGTCAGACCCTCCTCTCGGCCTGCGTGGGGGCTGCCGACGCGCCCCGGTCTCCGAAGACGACACAGGGAAGCCTTCGCAGCCCCGGCTTCTCGGATGTGACCCAACAGCGCCGGGGAGCAAAGGCAGAAACCGGGCCTGAGCAGCGCGGCCCCGTCACGGAAGCAAAGGGACGACGCACCCGGAGAGGGACGGCGCCGGACACCCCGCGCCCGGGAGGGGCCGGGCGGCCGCGAGGCGCAGAGTTCTCACGCTCACCACAAAGCCCGCCCCGAGTCGAAACCAGGCAAGGACCTGAGCAGACCTTTCTTCCCTGGAGCCGTGCGGAGGGCCGGCAGGCCCACGGGCACAGGCCGGACGTCCCGGTCACTGGAAATGCCAATCAGATCCACCGGGGGACGCCACCGCCTGCTCACGTCCCGCGTCGGCGAGGACAGCGCATGAGGGGGCTGGCGCCCGTCCGGCAGCCCCTCACCTGCTCGGACACGGCACTCGCACGGGGCACAGACCGCGCGGTCCTGAGCACGCGTGTGCTCCCGAGAGCCGCGGACGCCCGTGCTCAGAGCAGCGGTGGCCACAGAAGCCCGGGCACATGGCAAGTGACACGTTCCGACAGAACCGTACACACGTCGCTCCGGGCGAAGGGAGCCCGGGGAGGCCACGACACAGGAGTCCACGTCTGCGAGACGTCCTGAACCGGCGAGTCCCTGGGAGCGGGAAGCAGAGCTGGGGCTGCCAGTGGGCAGGGGGAGGCCCGTGAAATGGTCTAGAATCAGGCAGTCGTGACGGAAGCACGGCTTTGCGCATTCACTAAATGGCCCCGCCTTGTACGTTTAATTTTATGGTATGGGAACCTCGTCTCCACTTTTAAAACACGAAATGGCTGTGTCCGGTGGGTGGAGTGTTGGCCGCGCCCCCCAGGACCGCAGCGGACCTTTGTGGCCCTCACCTGCGTCGGTTCCTGCAGACCCGGGCAGGGGACCCGGCCGAGCCGGAGGACCCACAGCACATACACGCCCCACGTGTGCCTGACTTTTAACTCTGACGTAACCGTGTTTCGGCAGAATCTCAGGCCTGCGGACGGATGCGCGGCGGGACGAGAACCAGTCTGTCCGGAGCGAGCGCCTGACCGTCAGCCTCTCCTTAACCTCTCTGGGCACGGTCCCGACGGTACTTCAGCGGAAACGCTGCCTGGAGACGCGGCCGAGCCCCGACCCTGCCTGTCCCGCAGCCGCTGGGAGCGAGCACGCTGGCCCGTCCACGGGGAACGGGCCGGAGGGAGGTTCTGAGCAGAACCAAGTCTGTGTGCAGCCCCGAAGCCCCTTCACCCGCCTGGGCGTGTGGCTGGGAAAGGCACGGGGCCTCGCCATGCCGACCTCACCTGCGACAGGCCACGGCGGCTTCTCTGGGGTGGCCGCAGCACAAGGTGGCGGGCTGGGGGAGGGGGCTCCGTAAGTGCAGGATTCAAAAGTCTGGAGGACCTAAGCCATCCTTTACAAGATTAGGGCTTTCAGATCTCACTGGGTTAAAGGAGTTATTTTGTCAGGAAAATGGGCATCTTGGACCCAACCTTTAATGTTGGTAACCTCGGGGCTGCCTCGGGGGACATGCCTCTCTGAGACACCCGTGTGGGCGGCCCACGGCCCGGCATCTGACGGACGTCCCCAGAGCCGCCTCAGCCACCCAGCAGTGCAGCTCCCCACAGCCTCACGTCCTCCAGCTCTTGGTTTGTGGCGCGCCGGCTTGTCTGGCAGACGTGGGGGGGCTCTGTGCCCTCTAAACCCCAGGGCAGCCCATGTGATGTGACACAGCTGTCACCGAGAGTCCCTGGGTGGCATGGTGGCGACGGAGTGAGACATCCCCGCCACCACCCCCCCCAGACCAGCAGTGGACTAGGCGGGCTTCTCCAGCAGCAGGGCTGCCTCAGGCTGGGCTTGGAGCAAGCGTACAGGCCACTGAGGGGCCATGCGGGGCCTGTCGTGTCTCGGAACGGGGCACAGGCTCCGCTGTGGGACATCTTCGGGGCTCCGGCGCCAGGACGGGTGCAGGTCTGGGGACCCGCCCTCGCAGTGCCCTTGCCACACCCCCAACCCGGCCTGCGCCAGATTCGGACCCAGCCTGGACACAGACGCCAACGGTAACTGCTCGCGTGACCCGTCTGGGAGAGCATGAGTCTGCAGGGACCCCGCCGGGGCAGAATGGCGCAGACCGTCGCGGAGTGAAGGAGACCAGGCTGGGAGGGCTCTGGGGTCCCGACTGCGTGGACAGCCCTGCCTTCCACCCTCAGCCTGTCTGGGGCACAGCCCCCCACTGCGCCCGGGATTGGGGGGGCTCCCAGCTCGTTTCTGAGCAGACACAAGTCTGGAATCACCGCAGCGCTTTTGTGGGGTAAACGGACGACCCACTTCTGAGGCCAAGTGCATCTACCCAGCACTGGCGCCAGACGCCTGCCCCTTAGGCCCTCTTGGGCTGCGCCCTCGCCCAGAGACGGAAGGACAAGAGTGACACACAAACACCCGGCTCTGGTGGGAGCAGCCGCTACACACGGCCAGAGGGCCCTGCCCGTGGCCAGGGGACCCTGCCCCACACAGCTCACGGTGCTAACGGGCCATGAGAGAGACTGCAGACCGAGCGGCAGTGCCCCGCGGGGGCGCCCGCAGCCACGTGGACCGGCGCGTGTTCCCCGTGTGTGTTCCCAGCGCCAGAGGTCTGGCCCCAGCCGCGTCCCCAACCCACCACGTGGCAGCAGGGTGAGCATGGTGGTGTGGCCGGGAGGGACCCTGGAGTGTCGGGCGGCGAGGTGGCCATGTCGCATGCACCCTGGTGACCTCACGCTTGGTAAAAACAGTGTAGATCTGAGCGCTTGGGAGACCTGCGCAGCAGACTGAAAATGTCCCCCTGCCGCTTCGCTTGTGCACGTCACCGTGCCGCGAGCAGCGTGAGGGCCCCAGTCCCGCCCCACTCCCCTGGGGCTGCAGCCCGCACGCGTGCCCCGGGAGTGCTGGAGCGAAACACCGCTTGCCGGGTCTCCGCCTCTGTGCCCAGCTGGCCGGCAGGCTGGTGGCGTGCGTGTGTGTACGAGCGTGTGTACGAGCGCATGTGTGAAGCCTGCTGGTGTGCATGTGTGTGTGAGTGCGTGTGTACGAGCGTGGGAGCGAGGGCCCAGGAAGCCTCGGGCCAGGCCCGCAGCCTGCGAGGGGATGGGGCCCAGCCGGAGCCAGCCCTGCGGGCCACCAGCGAGCAGGAACAGGTGAGCGGCCACTCGCAGAGCGGACAGGCTGCCGCGCCCGTGGCCCTGGGGCCCCCACTCTCCTGGCGGGTGCAGGAGGGCAGAACTGACAGCAGGCGTGAAGAGGAAGGCAGAAATTGGGAAGACCCCGGAGGCACGTCGGGCACAGGTTCCGCGGAGTGCAGTGTGGCCTCCCCAAGAGCGACTGGGCCGGGCCCCCCCCAAATTCCATCCCCCGCCTCGGCGGCGAGGGGCAGCCACTCACCGGACTCCAGGCCCCCGTGCCGCCGCGGGAACTGCACGGTCAGGCAGAGCTGCAGGGCCAGCTGGGTCTTCCCGGCGGAGCTGGGGCCGGCCAGCTCGGTGAGGCCGTCCGAGGGCAGGCCGCCGCGGAGAAGCCCGTCGAGCACGGGGCAGCCCAGGCTCAGGCGCCGGGACTGTGCAGGGCAGCTCTGGGTCTGCTGGTACAGATGCAGCGCTGGGAACGCAGGGGGGCCGCAGGGGTCGTCAGGCACCACGGGGTGGAAAGACAGGTGACCTCAGTCACATTGGGGGTGGGGGCAGGGTGCCGCGAGCAGGGAGGAGGTGGTCCTGGCCAGGAAGCTTCTAGCGGCAGTGTCCTGTGGCACCGGTAGGCTCTGGGCCCTGACTGCCCACTCCGCCCTGCTTCTCGCACCCCTGCGCCGGGTCCCATCTCTTCTGGCCCCAGAGCTGACTCTCCGAAGCGAGGGTGCCCAAGGCTCCCCCGTCCACCTGACAGGTCCCCACCCTGACGCCGTGACCCGGCCCGGCAGTCAGTCCTCCCCAGGCACCAGGGCAGAGCAGACACTCCGCGCCCACCTGTGGAGACGCCGCGGCCGCGCAGGCGTGAGGAGGCCGTTCTCAGCAGCTGCTGCACGTCGAGGCTGGACAGGCTGGTCAGTCTCTGCAAGTCTGGTCCGGAATAATGCAAAACCTCCTTTGCCGACTTCAGTTTGGCTGAAGTTACACAAATAAATTACAGGACGGGCTCAGACTACAGTCACACAAGGCAACACAGCAAGTTTCAGGACTCCACGGTCCTCCAAATCCGCGCACCTGACAGGCAGGTCCGTTGATCCACTCCCCGAGGCTCTGGGAGCCCCTGGGGAAAGTGTGATGACAACAAAGAAGACGGAGGGGACCTGGCGGGGGGGGGGGGGGTCCCACGCCACAGCAGGAGAAGCAGGCGCCAGAGATGAGGGGCCTCTCCCCAGGGCCCAGAGCAGTGGCTGCCACCCAGTTCCCCGTCCTGGAAACACACACACACAGGCCCAACCCCGCACCATCAGGAAAGCACGCACCGACACTGCAGTTCAGACAGACGCACGGACTGCGTGAGGGAAAACAGCCAAACCACACACGGGCTCTGAAAAAACCAAGAGCCAAGGATGAAGAAACAGGACCGGGGACCGCGCCCGTGTAGGGCATCGCCACGCGCTGCGCCAGCCCCCACGTGTCCTTAGGCATCTGTGTCACACGACCAACAAGCACCCCGATGCTGCGGCTTCCCCGGCGAGCGCCGCAGGGGCCGGCAGGGCTGGAAGAGATCCCAGGACCCCAGCTCGTGCAGGGTAGCCGGGTGGGTGCGCCGGGAGACCAGCAGAACGGCTGAGCTGCCCAGCCCTTGGAGCCTTCAAGGACGAGGGCGGGTACGTGATGGACACACCGGACAATGAGGGAAAAGTCAGAAAGACAAACTCCAAAACAGCACTGGAGAAAAGCAGGCAACTAACACCTCTCGGGGCAAATCACAAAGACGGCGCAAGAAAGGAAACCGTCCGAGCCTCCCAGCAGCGGCTGCTCCGACCCCTGTCACAGCCCTCATGGCCCAAACTGTACCAGCTGGGAGGGGAGGAGTGGAAGAAGCAGGGTCACAGCAAGCCAGCTGTCAACGGGACACACGCCCCGTCAGTAATCCTGGCCCTGACTGACTGAGCACAGCGACAGACACACGTCTAGAAACCCGGACGCAGGGGCGCCTGGGTGGCTCAGTGGGTTAAGCGGCTGCCTGCGGCTCAGGTCATGATCCCGGCGTCCTGGGATCGAGTCCCACATCGGGCTCCTTGCTCCGCAGGGAGCCTGCTTCTCCCTCTGCCTCTGCCTGCCTCTCTGTCTGCCTGTGCTCGCTCTCGCTCGCTCTCTCTCTGATAAATAAATAAATAAATCTTTAAAAAAAAAAAAAGAAAGAAACCCGGACGCAAACACAGAAGAAATCTGTAACAGACTCGTAAGTGGTGTGCCGAGTTCCCTCTCACTTTTTAGACAATAAACATGTATTTCCTTTGATGAAAATAAAATTAACTTTAAAAAAGGCCCTCAGTGAAACACACACACACATACACACACACACACACACACACACCTAAAACCCCGCAACGTGCTCCAGCATCTGTGACTGATGAGGACCGGCTGTCTCGGGGAAGGGGACGTGGACAGGCACCCCGAGGACTTGTTTCATGTGCCCTGTGCATGCGGCCCTGCTCGCGTCTCATTCCGCTGCTCCATGCAAACATCGGGGACGCACCTTTCTTGACCGCGGCGATGATTCTGGGGTTCAGGTCCAGTTGCTCCAAATCCATCTCAAGAGCTTGACCACAAAGTTGTGTAACTTCCCAGGGACACGAATTCCAATGCGCTCGCTGTCACCGCAAAGTGCCCAGAAACCGAGCACAGTGGAGTGAGGGTGGCCTGGGTGCGCGGTCCTCCGTGAGGCGGGCTCCCCGTCACTGTCGTAGGAGAACCACCGAGGGAAGTCCAAGGCAAAGCGTTTGTTCGAGCAACCACTTGGTAACTTAGAAACCAGGAATTCCACGGGTGCCTGGGGGCCCAGTGGGTTAAGGCCTCTGCCCTCCGCTCGGGTTGTGATCTCAGGGTCCTGGGATCGAGCCCCGCGTCGGGATCTCTGCTCAGCGGGGAGCCTGCTTCCCCCCCTCTCTCCACCTGCTGCTCTGCCTACTTGTGCTCTCTGTCAAATAAGTAAATAAAATAAAATAACCGTGAATTCCAACACACAGATGGAATTGTGTGATGGATGGATGTGTTTGAAGACGTGCCCCCAGGTCACCTGAGCCACACCATCCCCAGCAGGCCCGCTCCAGCCCCTGCAGACGGGTGAAATGAGCACGTGCTCCCGCCCTGAGGCCCGGCCGGGGGACCCGGTGTCCAGGTGAGCACCCTGCCTGGACCCACCTCTTCGCAGAGGAGGACGCAGGCAGATGGAGATCACGCGCGCTGCGCTTGCGGGAGTGAAGTGTCTTCTGCGTTCTCCAGGTTCATCTCCCCCAAGTGTGTCTCCATGGAGGATCTGGAAAGAACCGGGAAAGTGAATGTTGAATCTTGTAGGATGCTTGCAAGTCGGAAGCTCCACAACCACCAAGCCGTTTCGGCAGAGGACAGTGGAAACTGTCCTGCCCGTCCCCTGGCCCAAGCCCTAAATGCCGCAGGGCAGAAGCCCGCCCCCTCCCCTGCGGGCGGCCCCACTCAGCCGGGGACCCCAGAGCAGCGAGGCTGAGAGTGCAGCAGGGCGTGCAGGAAGGCCAAGGCCCGCAGCCATGCAGGCTGAACCCAGTGTCGACGTCTACCAGCAAGGCCTCCGCTGAGGGGAAGGTCACTGGCCCTGGCAGTGCTTAGGGTGTGACGGACATAGGCATCACCACGTTGATTTTAGAGCTCCAAGAACCACGTCACTCACACTGTCCCATGTGCAGGCCACCCAGGGAAACAGGTCTGGCACCCACAACTGATGAAACGGTCAGGGATGGCCACGGAGCCTGACGCCCAGGTGTGACCTCACCCTGTGATCATGACCGCGGCCGCAGGAAGGCGCTCCCCGCTCGGGGGCCCACCCCGGCCTGCGGCAGCGCTCCAGGCCAGGGCTGAAATTAACATGGCGGACACTGGGGAGGACCCCGCAGAGCCCCCCCCACGCCCCATGGCCGCCAGGACTGCAAAGGATGGTTGAGCCTCCGACGGAAAGAGGTGCCTGAACCCAGGGCCCCGGGGCCGGTTACCCACAGGGAGAGGCGATGGGGACTGCGACCAGCTCCAAGAGGCGCCCGAGTGTGGGGAAGGTGTGACGTTGGATTTCTAAGGACAGAAACAAGCAAGAGTCCCGGCTGCAGAAGCAGCAGTACGTTGTCAGAGGAGCTGCGGGCGCCCTCCCGGTGGGCAGGGAGACGAGCTTCAGGAGTCCCGAAGCCCAGGCCGGGAAGGGGAGACCCAGGGAGGCACCACCCAGAACCACCTCCGGGTCAGCTGAACACCCGGACCAAACACCCAGCCTGTTGTTCCAAATTCTGGAGAAAGTGTGTGTCCTCCCCCAAAGCCGGGGAAGCCCAGGAGTGACCCGCAGCGGCAGGCGGGGTGGGCATCCGGTGTGAGCTGGGACGGCCGGCGGGAAGGCTCTAGCTGAGGCCGCCCGGGCCGCGCCTGGAGAGCCGCGAGGCTGGGATCCAGGCTGGGAGGGGCAGGGAGACAAGGCCGGGGCGCACAGCGCCTCAGCCTCGCGATGGGGGGCGCCGGCCAGCAGCGGACCACGGGGCTGGGGGGCGGGGGGGCCCGACGCCGCCTCCCCGAGGGGCAGGGGCCGAGCCGTGTCCGGGCCCTGTGCTCCCCCGACGGCGGCTTCGCGCGCACTGCGGTTACTGCTTCTGGGGTCGGGGGGCACCACGGCCGCCGGCTGAGGGCACAGGGCTGGCCCGGCGAGCCGCGGTCGCATGAACGTTAGGGTCTGCGACCGCGGGGAGCCCTGCGGGGAGGCCGGTCCCCGGGCTCCCTCCCTCCCGCTTCCGGGCACTCAGGGGCAGCGGGTCCCACGCGCCGCTCGGCGAGCTCGGAGCGGCCCCGCCGCACTCGGGCCGCGACTCGGGTGTCCAGCGCCGCCGGAGCCTGCAGGAAGGCGCGGCCGCGGGCCCCGAACCTGCTCCAGGGCCGCCCCGGCCCCCGCCCCGCGCGCCCCGCCGCGGGCCCCGCAGCCCCGCTCGCGAGCTTCGCCGGCGTGGACGACCCGCGACCCCGCCCGGGGCCCCGCTCGCCGCGCGCCCGCCCCGCACCGCGCCCCGGGGCCCGCCGCCCGCTCACCCCGCGCCGCGCTCGCCGCCTCGCGCCGCCCCGCCCCTCGCAACCTCCCTTTCCAATACGAGCCGGGCGTCCCGCACCGGAATTGCCAATCAGAGAGGAAGCGGCGCTACGTCACAGACTAACGGACCAATCCAAAGTCTCAATCGTCCCAGGGGGCGGTGCGTGCTTGGCCGCGTCCTCCCTGCCGATTGGTGGCCGACCGCAGGGCTGGAGACCGCGCTGTGGGGCGGATCCCGGGCTCCGATTGGCCCGCGCTCCGGGCCGGGCGTGGCGATTGGACGCGGCCCTTGTCCTCCACGCGGGCAGGGCGGGGCTCCTGGCGGGGCGGGGGTCCGGGCGGCTGGCGAGAGCGGTGGCGGCGTCATGTCCTCCGAGGTGGCCGCGCGCCGCGACGCCAAGAAGCTGGTGCGCTCCCCCAGCGGCCTGCGCATGGTACCCGAGCACCGCGCCTTCGGCAGCCCCTTCGGCCTGGAGGAGCCGCAGTGGGTCCCGGACAAGGAGGTAGGTCGCCGCCGTCCGCCGGCTTCCCGCCCCGCGCCCGCGCCCGCGCCCGGGACCCCCCGCACCCTCGCCCGGGACCCCCCGCACCCGCGCCCGGGACCCCCCGCACCCGCGCCCGGGACCCCCCGCACCGCGCCCGCACCCCCCTTCCGAGCCCGAGGGCCCCCTATGTGCGCCCCGGGACCCCCCGCACCCGCGCCCGGGGCCCCCCGCACCCGCGCCCGCGCGCCGGGACCCGCGTCCGCGTCCCTGCAGCCCGCACCGCCGCTCTGGCTCCTGCTGGCCTCCGGGCCCCCCCACGGCTGCCCTCGGCCCCCCGCGCTCCAGCCCTGCCGGGGCCTTGGGCACTGCGCCCTCCGCCTGGTTCCCTCTCGGGGCGCCCGGGCTCGCGCGCCCCCACCCCCCGCGCGGAGGGCGCCGGGCGCGGGCAGCCGGTCCCGCCCGCTCCGGGCTCTGCCCACCCGCGAGGTCCCGCGGGGCTTCCGCTTGTTGGTTGAGCCGCTGAGCGGGGCCCGCGCTCCGCCGGGGGGGGGGGACGGCGGCCAGGCCCCTGCGCGCCCTGCGGGGCCCTTGCGCGGTGCGAGCGGAGCGCGGCGTATGAGCAGGAGGCTCGGGTGACGCGGAGGGGGCGTCCCGGCTAGGGGACCGCACCTGCGTGGAGAGGCGGGAGCAGCTGTGGCGGGAGGGCGAGGCCGGGGGCGGCGCTGAGCTGTCCCCGTTGGCCGGGTGGGTGCGGCACCTTCGCGAGGCCGCTCGGTGTCCCCAAGCCGGCCGCTGTTGGTTCCCGGGGCCGGGGGACAGACGTCCGTGCGTCCGGTCAATCACAGGCCCCGGAGGAAAGCTGGCAGCCCCTGATTGTTGGGAGTGCGCGGAGTGACCCCTGCGCCTGGTCAGCCCCCAGCCCCCAGAGTCGCTGTCCGCCGCAGGCTGTCCGCGCAGGAGTCAACCAGCTGTCTGGTGTGGGAGGAGGGCAAGCCGCCGGAGCTGGGGAGAGGCCCGGTGCAGGGCCGCGGGGAGGAGGGCCAGCCTGGAGGTCAGCGGCCCTGCCTTGGGCCTCCCGGGCCTCCGCCCCTTGTTGCCCTGTGTGGGCGCGTTCTTTTCTCTCGTACCCTCCGTGCTCCTCCTCGGAACAGCATGTGCCTTTGCTCGCAGGGCCTGCCTGGTTAGGGCTGCGGCAGGATGAAGTGTCCTGTCTCCGCTCATTCGGGAGTGCGAAAGTTACCGCGCTCCGGGAAGTCGAAGTAGCATGGCTGGAGGTGGGGACAGGCAGGTGACCCAACCTGCAGACGGGGGAATTGCTCGCTTCTGCAGTGGGGGAGGGGTGGTCGTGACCTGCCGGAGGCCAGACTCTGCACCTGTGCACACATCACCTGCGGCCAGATCACCGGGTGGTCGCCCATGTGTCACGGAGGTGAGGGAGTGTGTGGCTACAGGAGACATTCTGTCCCTGACCAACCCCCCGTGAATTCCAACAGCACCAATAGCCCCCCCCCCCCCGCCCCGCCATCGCTCAGGGACCTGGTGGCCGGCAGTGAGAGCCATCTGGACAGAAGCACTGTGGGCGGCCACACTGGTTAGCGGCGGGGTGACTGCTGTCCCCCAGGCTCTCTCCCGCAGTGTGCCATTTCCCGGAGACACCGCCTGTGTTTTCCTGCCTCTTGGCCACTGCTGACCACAAAGTGACAGGGGGGTCTTCTGGCGGGTGCACTGGGTGGGAACACCCGGATCCGGGGAGGTGTCCCTCCTAGAGCAGGAGGTTGGTTCCGGAGCTGAAAGGGTGGTGGGCGTCGCTCCAGAGCGCCCCCTGCCTCCCGTTTGTCCCTGGAAGAGTCAGGCCAGGCCCTGGAGGCCTTCCCCGCGGGTGTGGGGTGCGGGGTGGGGGTGGGGGTGGGGGTGGGGGTTGTCTGAGTTTCAGGAAGTAGAGTTTGCAGCCTCCTGGGGCATGGTCCAAGAGTCCCGAGTGTTTAGCAGAGAGTGTTCTGGAGGAAAAGAAAGTTGGCATGGGGCACGCAGTGTGGGCTAGGAGCCTCCGGAAGCCTTGGGGAGGGGTGTGGCTGCTCCTGCTCGGCCACCAGTCCGGGGCCTGGCACTGTGGAAGGGACGCCCCCCCCCCCCCGCTGCGCACTGCCCGCTGCGCTTCTGGACCCCCTTTGTGTGCAGGGGGGCACAGCTTGCGGTGCCTGCGGTGAGAAACCGGTTTGTTTATCTGTGGTGGGTGGGGCTGGGGGTGGGGAGTTAGGACAGACACGGCTGGAAGGTGTCCCGGTGTCCCGCAGACCCTCCGCTTCAGTCAGCATTGACGTGTCAGTGGGCGGCCCCCCGAGTGTCCTCGTGGCTCTGTTTTCCACTGGGTCACGCTGAGGCCAGTCCAGTCCACGTCTCTTATACTTTGTAGCTGCCTGAGCCCGTGCCAGGTGGTTAGCTTGGGCCTGTGGGGACATCCTTTAAAAGTGCTAAAGATTTGGGGGGGGTGTATGCCGAGCACGCACAGAGAGATGGTCTGTAGCCCTCCGCTTCCCCCGGGGGCTCCTGCGAAATAACCGTCGCTGAACCCCGCTGGCGGGGGCTGGCAGGTTCGCGGGGGGCCTGGCAGCGGCCTCGGACTCGCGTGAACGGTGGTGGAGATGGGCTTGCGGTGGGCTCTGTGGCACGCGGCCGGAGGGATTGTCACCAGGAGACGGAGATGCTGAGTTTCACTCTTAAGACCCCTGCCTCCTGGCCCCCCCACTCCCCCCGCCCAGTCTTCAGCCCCGATAACCAGTGACGACGGCGGCTCTGTGTTCTCGTTCTGACGCGGGGGTTCTCTGTAGACACGGGAGCACGCGGGCGTCAGACAACCCCGAGCTAGGAGAGGTGGTGCTGGATGGGGCTGCTGGCGGCCCGGGAAGGAGCCGCGGCTGCGGCAGGGAGACCTCGGGGTCCATCAGTGTCTCAGGCCGGGTGGGAGGGACCCCAGATGGGCGGAGGCCCACGTGGAGATGCGGGTAGTGTGACCCGACATCAGGGGAAGCGTCACCCCGGGTCAGCCTGTCTCCAGCTCAGGGCGGGTCGTCTACGGGCCTGAAGGACAGACCGAGTGAGGTGAACGCGTCTGCTCTGATCGATGAGCCCCGACAGGTCAGCCGGTCAAGAACGGGGCAGAATGCGGTGAATTTGGGGTCCGTGTCCAGCCTTGTCACGGGTGATCGGGGGCAACCGGGTCATCCAAGTTACACGGCAGGAGCCTCTCTGTGGAAACTTACCCAGCAGTCAAGGTGGGGAGGGTGTTGACACTTGCTCTCCGGGACCCAGGGGGTGCCCCTAGACCCCCCAGGACCTCTCTGCCATTGGCAGGTGCTGACGGAAATGCCACAGTGCAGGGCCCCTGAGCGAGGGCTGCGGCTGGTGCTTCGGGGTGCGCTGCTGTCGGTAGCTCTGCGTGTCTTGCAGGAACCAATGGCAGTGGGGGTCCGGGTGGGGCTCACAGATGGGCTCTGTCCCGCGGGGGTGCGCTCATCTCCTGTGACACCTGCTGTTTGGCCTCTTTGGCCCCGTCATCTCGTTCCCGTGACCTCGTGTGTTCCCCACCCCTTTGGGCGGGGATTTAACTGTTTGCTGGTCCCTTGTTAGTTAAGCAGTTAAGTCTTTAAATGGGCCAATTTATATTTTAGGAGTTACGCTTTTGCTCTTTAGAAGGGATTATTATTATTATTATTATTATTATTATTTTAAAGATTTTATTTGTTTATTTGACAGAGATCACAAGCAGGCAGAGAGGCAGGCAGAGAGAGAGGGAAGCAGGCTCCCCGTTGAGCAGAGAGCCCGATGCGGGGCTCGATCCCAGGACCCTGAGATCATGACCTGAGCCTCTGCCGAAGAGGCTTAACCCACTGAGCCACCCAGGCGCCCCTATTGTTTTTTTTTAATTAAACATTTTCTTTTTAAGCAATGTCTACACCCAGCGTGAGGCCCAAACTCGTGACTCCAAGATCAGAGTCTCCGCTCTTCCTGCTGAGCCAGCCAGGCACCCCTAGACAGGATTATCTTTCAATACGAGTATTCTAAATTTTATTTTCAGGATCTGTTTCCTTCTGAGGAACCTGAGACACGGTTGCAGTGTGAGGGTCGGAGGGTCTGGTCCTGGCGGCGGGTTGTGGGGGTCATGGGGTGTGGCGCGGCCGTCCCCCGGGGCCCTGGGGAGGGGGGCCGGCCCCTTCAGGCTCTTCTTGTGCAGTCGCCTTTGTTGACATCCTTCAGAGGCTCTAGCCCCGTATTTTCTACTCTGACGTGGAGGGGACCCCCTCTGTCACCTGTGTGCTGGGACTGCTTCTGGAGTGGCCCCTCGCACCTCTGGGGGCTCCTCCCGTGAGGGTCGGGCGGCGGGGCAGACCGCGGTAGCGGGACCCTGGGGTTCCCGAGACGCACCTGTTCCAGGGCCCGGGCTGCTCTTGGCTCCTGCGTCCGCCACGGGGCCACCCAACCTGCCAGGAGTCCGAGGCCCCAGAGCAGGTGCTGGGCTGGGAACTCCGGCCCCAGCCGCCCCGCCTTCGCGGTGCGCAGCGCCCCTCCAGAGGCCACCCCCTGCCACCCGCTTTCTCCATCCAGTCCGCTGGGTGAGAGGCCCTTGGGCTGAGCGCGGGGCCCCAGGAGGCCAGGCTGGAGTCTCCTGTTCCCCGGGCTGTCCCCGGGAGCGGGGGTCACGGTGGGCGGCCCATGCGAGGGCTCAGGCAGCACAGGGGGCTGTGGGCATGTGTGCACCGTGTGCATGACCCCTCCCTCAGTCCCTCATGGGGGGCCTGCCCTGGAGATCCCACGTGTCGGAGCCTCAGCCCCCCCTGGTGGGGACCACGCGGGCCGGGGCCTGTGGAGGGGGGTGAGCCGCACGTGGTTTCCAGGGCCCCGGGCCGTGGAGTCGCCTGGTCTAGTTCGGTGTCACTGCTGCGGGGCTGGGCTGGTGCCTGTCGTGTTGCTTGCTCTGGGGACAGTTTCTCAGACGGGGCATCTGGTGTTTGACCGTATATTTACTTTGGTCTCTTTGCCTGTTGCTTTCTTGATTTCATTTTCTTTAGATTAAATTATTCTGCTGATCATTTTCAAAGTGTCTTTTCTGTTATGTGGTCAGCAAACTACCTTGTTTAAGGACCAGTTTTCTCAATCTCCTCGTTGCTTGTTTGGTGAACTTCTGTGTCACTTACATTGTTAAGGAGCACGTTTTAAATTCTCAGTGTGATTTAGTTCAGAAGTTGGCCCTTCAACTTGCCGAACACCCCAGCCTTACGCTCCAGCCTTACTCGGAAGCATGAAGCGTGCCACGGAGGCAGTGGGGAGGGGGAGGGCGGCATAGGCTTCCCGGGGCGCCCTGGCCTCGGGCCTGGCGGGAGGCTTTCTCCGTGGATTCTGTGGCTGGCACTGGGGGGGCACGTAGAGCTCGCGCCCCGCCGCAGGTAGCCTTCCAGAACTCACAGAAGGGAGAGGCAGTGCCGGGGATGGGCAGACGCGGCCACGGTGCGGTGAGCAGCCGGCTCCCACTCAAAGCCACAGGGGACTCCGGAAGGTCAAGGTGGACCAAGACCTGTGTCCCAGTCCGGAAGGCAGCGTAAGGGCGAAGAGGAAGCGAGAGAATGTGAGTCATGGGATCTCAAAAGGCTCAGACGCCACTCCTGGTGCGGGGCTGTGGCTGCAGGGTCGCGTCTGGGAAGCACAAGGGCCCAGGCCCCTCCCGGAGCGGCTGCACGAAGCCGGCGCCACCGGACTCCGGAGCAACACAGATTGGCAGGACTGGAATCTCCCCCGAGCTGTTTGCCCGGCCTGGGGGAGGCCGGAGCCCAGAAGGACTCGCAGAGCAGGTGGGGGGGGCGTGTTGAGCCTGGGGGTGGTGCGGGCTGGCGAGTGGCCCGGCTGCCCCTGTGGCTGAGGGCGTCTGAGCAGAGTGAAGACGGTCGGTGGGGACGAGGGAAGGCCCAGCTGGGCAGCACTGGCTGTCCCCGAGCTGGTCCCGCTGGGAAGCCCTCCCCCCTGCCTGGGGGGTGGGGGGTGGGGACTGTCGCCCTGTCACCCCCCTGCAGGGCTGAAGCTCCTCGGGGGTGTGGGACCGGCTTTCTCACTGTGGGGAGCCGAGCTTCCTCCGCGCCCTGACTGCCCTTCGGTGCCTCTGGCCAAACCGGAACCAGCTCCGTGTTCGCGTGTGTTAACGGAGAGGCCTAAGCTCGTCCCCTGTCCTCGGTGCCCCTGCAGGGCCTCCTGTCCCGGGAGTGCAGGGTGGGGGGGAGGCCTCCCCTCCGTGCCCAGCGCCCTGGTCTCTGCCCTTCTGGGGCGCCCGTTGCCCTGAGCCCCAGCCTGGCTGCTGTCGCTCCCTCTGGTGCCTGCCTCCGAGGAGCGTCCGGGAGCATCTGCAGGCCTGGCCGTGGCCGCGGCGAACCCCCTCCAGCCCGCGCCGTCTCCCGTCCCGTGCGGCCTCTTCCGCACACACGTGTGGCTGCGTGCGGGCCGCTGCCGGCCGGGCCTGCCCCTAACGGAGCCGCAGCGGCTGCTCCCGGCCGTGCGGTCTCGTGGTCCTGTGACACGATCCTTGCTTCCAGCACCAGGACGGCCCCAGTGGGGCCCTTTGGGTTCTGACCACTGCCCCGGCTCCAGCGCGCTCCAGGGTCCCCGAGATGCCATCTGAGCCATTCCCTGCCCGGAGCTGCTCGGGCTCAGACCTCACTCATGCCCTCGGTGTCCCCCCATGCGCCCCCACGGCCTGCGACTGGGGGGGTGGCACCCGGCCTGTGGGGCTCCTGAGCTGGTGGCCGAGCCTATCGCCCTGTCTCCGTCACGCTGGGCTGGGAGGGGCGGGAGGGGCACTGTCCGCGCCGCTCGGAGCTGCGGCCTCATACGCGGTCGTCTTCCCTCCAGTGCCCGAGGTGTATGCAGTGCGACGCCAAGTTTGACTTTCTCACCAGAAAGGTGAGCTGAGGCCACTGGCTGGGGGGCCCAGGCCGGATGGCGCCACTGCCGGGGGTGGGGGGGCCGCGTGTCCGCCTGAGGAGGGCGGACTGTGACTCGGCCGGGGCCGAGCGCAGCTGGCACACCCGTGTGACCGTGCCTGGTGCGGCCACACACGCGGGTCTTGCCCTCCGAGGGGTGTCCCCTCCGTGGAGGTGGGGTGCCCCGGCGGGTGGGCAGTGGGACACAGAGCGGCCCTCAGGGCGACCTCATCGCTTGGTGCGGGGGCGGCCCTCCGCCTCCTCACCGCCGCCCTGTCCGTGTCCGCAGCACCACTGTCGCCGGTGTGGGAAGTGCTTCTGCGACAAGTGCTGCGGCCAGAAGGTGCCGCTGCGACGCATGTGCTTCGTGGACCCCGTGCGGCAGTGCGCCGAGTGCGCCCTCGTGTCCCACAAGGAGGCCGAGTTCTACGACAAGCAGCTCAAGGTGCTCCTGAGCGGTAAGCCGGGCCTGCGGGCCTCCTCCCGCCGCCCCTGCCCCCTGCCAGCGCAGCCGGGGCCTGGCCTGGGGGATGCAGCCCCCGGGGCCTTCTGGGAAAGGACCACAGTTCCTCAGAGCTTTGGGGGTGCACAGAGCCTCATCCGACCGCAGCGCCCCTGCTCCTCTCGGGCACAGCCCCAGCCGTGGTCTTCCTGGGGGCGCGCGCCGCGCCGGGCCAGGAGGACGAGGTGTGGGAGGAGCCGCCGCGCTCTCACGTTCGTCTCCGCCCCCAGGAGCCACCTTCCTCGTGACCCTGGGAGATGCCGAGAAACCAGAGACGATGGTGTGCCGTCTGTCTGGCAACCAGAGGTAAGAGGCAGGGCGCCACTCGGCAGGGACCGCGCTGTCGCTGTGACCCCAGGTGACGTGCTTTGGCCACTCTGCTCCCTAGGTACTTGCTTCTGGAAGGGGACAGCCGCCACGAGATTGAAATCGCGCGCATCTCGGCCGTGCAGGTCCTCACGGAAGGCTTCCAGGCCGGAGGTGAGCGCCGCGCGGGCGGGGAGGGCGGTGCGGCGTGCGGGTCCGGGTTTCGGGTCTCCTCCTCGGCCTGGCTGCGGATCCCGGGGACGCCCGCCCGGTGTCCTCCTGGGCTTGTGTTTAGTGTCTTCAGGAACCCGCTGGGTAAACGGGGCTGCCCGTGTCCGAGAACGAAGGAGACTCTGCCCGGACGCGCCCCGTTGTGTTGGCCTCACACCGGGGCTGAGGCTCCCGGCGCCGCTGGCGTCCCCCTCGTGCTCAGAAAGCCTGAGCGGCGGCTCGTTGGGAACCGGGGCTTCTGCTCCTGTCAGGTGTCTGTGAAGTGAGATCCCCTTACATTTCCTTGGGGAGCTTCCAGAGCCTTTCGGCCCCTCTGGATCTTTCCATCTCGCTCTGCGCTTCGGTAGCGGCTTTCCGCGGGAGAGTCCGCGTCCGGCCGTGCAGCGTGCGGAGCGCCCGCGCCACTGACTCCCTCTCGCTGTTTTCTGATGGGCGCTCGTTCTCTCCTGCCTGCCTACCTACTTGGCGTAGAAAAAGACTCTCACGCTTACACCAGCCTCCTGGGGAGCCAGCCCGTCTCCGAAGGTCAGCCTCACGCTGCGCGCAGCTCTCCCCCGCAGCCCCGAGATCGCGCCCCGGGCTCTTATATGTGCACGCGGTGACACGTGCGTGTATACGCGCCGTCTTCCGAAATAAGATCTCGTTGGAGAGAGAGTGAGCGAGCGAGAGCGTGTGGGTGGGGGGAGGGGCAGAGGGAGAGGAGGAAGCAGGCCCCCTGCCCAGCAAGGAGCCCGATGTGGGGCTCGATCCCAGGACCCCGGATCACGACATGAGCCGAAGGCAGCCGCTGCTGTCAGTTGACTTGAGAGGGGTTGGGCCCGAGACGAGGGTGTGCGCCCCGTGAACGAAAGTATCCCAGTGGCAGGAATGTAGTTCGTCTGCTCCGTTTGACAATCCCAAGGGCGCAGCTTTCCCCAGTATTTCCCAGCCGTGCATCCCCAAGCTGACCAAGTCCGGGGCAGCGGGGCGCTGGGGGCGGCCTCCCTCCTGGATGTTCCTGTGCCTTCTCGGCCTGCTCTGCGCCTCTGTGCGAGCCCCCGAGTGGGCAGTGCTCCCTGCCTCTGCCCCACGCACAGGGTGTGACGCCAGCACCACCCCGGCTACCTGGGGCAGGTGGGAGCTGCAGACACCCAGGTACATAGGGCGGGGCGTGGAGAAGCTGGGCGGGGTGGGCAGCCCAGGTGCCCCTCTGCCTGCCTCCTGCTAGGGAGCCGGGGCTCAGGAACGTCCCTGGCCAGAGCCCCGCCCAGGCCAGGGAGAAGGCCGCCCCCTAGTGGCCTGCGGAAGCCTCGTCTTCCTTGCCAGGGCCCTGGGCCTTCTGGCAGTTTTGGGGGTGCAGTGAGCCCTGCTCTGCTGTTTTTTTTTTTTTTTTTAAGACTTTATTTATTTGACAGAGAGAGATCACAAGTAGGCAGAAAGAGAGGAGAAAGCAGGCTTCCTGCCAGCAGTTTTTTCAAAGCCGAGAACCCTGTCTTCCCTGGGGGTGGGTGGCGGGGGGTCACACTTCCCAGCGGGCGGCAGTCCGAGGAGCTGCGGGCAGTCGCCGTTCTTGGCTTTGCCAGCTCCGCGGATTCTCACAAAGGGCAGGAGCAGCCAGAGGCGGCGGGAAGCAGCTGGGGCCGTGCACCACGGGAAGCTCACTTGCAAAAGCAGGTGGCAGCCAGAGCCATGGTTGGTGCCCCCCTCCCCCCCACAGAAGTGGGCACTCCCATAGGGGCCCGGTCGGGGACCGGCCTGGCGACACGCACAGACGGAACGGGGCTCATGAGAGGTTCGCTGAGGTGGCCAGGACAGTGCTTGACCGTTGCCATTGTCTGGTGGCCAGGCCCCCTCAGCCGTCCAGTGCTGTCCCCAGACCTGGAGGCAGGCGCTCAGGTCTACCCCGAGATCCGTGTCTGACGGAAGAAATCTTCCATGGGCCGGACTCCTGCTCAGAACGGAGTTCTCATCCTGCATCGCAAAGTAGAAAAGCCGTAGGTAGACTTCGCCGTGAGGCTTGGTGTGCGCGGGCTTCTCTGGTCGTGACTGAGCGCGCCGGCCTGTTCATGAGTGATGGGTCCTTGAGCTGCTGGCCTGGCCTGGAGGGGGCCGCTCCCAGCCGTGGCATCTTTGCAGGCGGTCACGCACGAGGGGGGTGTTAGCACTCCTCTGGGCCTTGCTGATGGCCCGTGTGCCGCGGCCGCGCGGGATTCGTACGCGCACGGGGCCAGCCAGTTGTGGGGGCTTCCCACCAGCAGGAGTCCCCACGTGGGACTGGCTGTCGCAGTTGTGTTTCGCTGGGCTCAGTGACGTGGTATGATGTATCCCGGGCCCTGGAGGGCCAGTCTGGGAGATTTCTTCCCCATCCTGTGAATCTAGGGTCATCCACCAGGGGCCGCCGGTGCCAGCGTGAGGGGTGGGAGGCAGGCACGCGAGGCCAGCTGGAATCCTGGGTGGCTGGGGTTCCCCGTGGGCATTCTTACTTTGTCTCCCCTTTTCAGGAGGCAACGCACGGGCCACAGGCATGTCCCTGCAGTACACAGCACCAGGGGCGGAGGGCACGACCCAGCTGAAGCTGACGGCTGGGGAGGACGCCAGCGCCAGCCGCAGGCAGTCGACAGCGTGGCTGGTGGCCATGCACAAGGTACTCGGGCCGAGGCAGGCAGGGGCGCGCGGAGAGCTGGACTGTTCTGCTTTGAGCCTGGGCCCACCTTTCCCCGAGGCGGCCCTGCCAGCCGGGGAGGGGGTGCCCACGCCCGCTCCAACCAGGCCCAGGCCCAAGCATGCTTCTTCTCTGGTCCCGTTTTAGGCCACCAAGCTCCTCTACGAGTCACGGGACCAGTAACCATGCAGCACGGCCCGTCGGCGTGGAACCGCAGAGCCTGCTCTCCGCACGCGCAGGCAACTCACGCGCCACGGGCTGGGAAGCGCAGCCCGAGTGTCGGGGAAACGGGCGCTTGCTTAGCCGGTGCAGGTTCACAGTTTACTGATGCGCTGAACGGCCTCACGCTTTAGAGTTTGTCACCTTGTCCATACTTAACTGGAGGTGGGAGAGGTTGAGTCACACTACTGCCAAACTATTTTTAGCATACCTTAAACCATGTTTTTATGGGTGCCCGGGTTTACTAGAAGGTTCTGGTCCCTCAGTGGCCCCTGGCAGCACGAGGACACACGCTGCTTTCTAGGTGGCCCAAGCCCGATCATAGACCGCTCGCTTCCCGCATCACTAACCTGGGGCTACGAGCAAACCTTTGATACTCACGGAGCGGGAAGAACCAGCTTTGCTTTTTCTACTTTTCACTTACCGTTTCACTTTATTAAAGTAATTGTACAACAATTTGTATATAAAGCTTATGATTAAAACCTATTTTGAAAATACAGATCGGGTCTCGCTTCACCATGTCCCAAAGCCCCCGCGCTTTCCCACTGCTGCCCCGTCGGGCTCCCGAACACAAGACTCGTAGCCGCCTGGGAGAGACAGGCTTTATTGGGCGTCGTTACAGGGCGGCCGCGGTGGGGGGCTCGCGGCGAGGTGGGGGTCCCTGTAGGGGGGTGGCAGCCCGGCACACAGTCCGTGCTTGAGGGGGCCTGGCTACAGCAGCGGCTCTACGGTTAAATTACACACAGGACTCATCCGTGGAAAATAAAGCCTAAGGGCCTGGCTTTTAATGAGAAAAAAACATTTCCAATATTATTCTGGTAGTTTCGAATGGTCTAGTCAAAAAATACTTTTGGTATAGAAAAGTCTGTACGTACAGTTCCACCCAGAGTCTGGACTGGGCCAAGGTAATCACATCACGGCAGGCCCATGCTGCCCCCACCCCCGACGGCTGCCCTACCCCGGCCCGTGGGCTGCTGCAGGGAAGGCCGTGCTGCGAGCAGAGGAGGGACGGTGCCATCTGGGGGCTCCTGATTGTTTGCTGCTTGGTATTAAGGGCTCTGGCGCCTGGGCCACGGCAGCCCGGTCCAGCACCATCGGCCTGCATGAGGGTGACTGACGCAATGCCTGGGACACACGCACCAAGCACCACCACTGACAGAAGTTTCCATACAGGGGCTCCTTTGGTAGGGGAAGGAAGAGATGTGCGTGGCGAGGGTGGGCAGGGCGGTGGGGTTGCCAGGACTTCCGGTGACAGGAGGGCAAGCTCGAGCAGAGGGCACGCCTCACTGTGGTCGCAAGTTTTCCCTGTTGGGGTGGGGGTGACACGGAACAAGGGACAGCCTTGGGGCCAAGTCAGTAAGAGGGTTCATCTTCATTGGCAACCAGCCAGGGATAAATTATAGGGCTGCTTATTGGCAAAAGGGACAGTTGTTTAGAAAGCTGGATATTTATTTGGATTTACAGTAATTGGCAAAATTCAGTCTTCTTGGAGGCAAAAGTACCTCTCCCAGTTACGGGCAAACTGAAGACAGGGCCTCACCCAGAAGCTGCGGGAACTTCACATCGCGGACGCCGTCTGCTAAAGTGAGCACCATTATCAACCGTGTCCGGCTTCAGCTTTCCTGGGGAAACGGCAGAGCTACCTTTCTGGCGGCCCATCGGCTGGCGAGCCCGGGCAGTGCTCCAACGGCAAGTTCAGGCCAGCGTGCGCTGTCGGGGTTTGATCCGCGGATACAACTGGGAATCAATGGGGACAGTCAGGACAAGGCCATGGTCCCACTGAGCAGGAAGGGGTGCCCAGAGGGCTGCAGGGCCGGCCACCAACCCAGGTCCCGACTCCCTTTATAAGCTGTGCCCCCGCCGAGGGCAGCCTCTCCCAGCACCGGGCACCACCAAGAACCCGCACTGCTGGCTAGAAGGCTCCCCGGTGTACTTCGGCACAAGGAAAGGCGCACCCGCCCGCCCAGCTAGGCATGTGGGCTGAGCGCAGGGGCACCTGCTCTGTCACGGGGTGAAGGACAGTTATCAGCACCACGGACGGAGCAGCCGGCCCGCTCCCCACCCAGGGACGCTCCCACCCAGAGACGAGTCAGGACTGCAGACAGTTGTGGCGGGGCGAGGGGGGGGGGGCTGCTCGCCAAAGCTCCTGTGTCAGGGAGCTTTGTCTTCTTGTGGCTCCACGGTACCGACCCCCATGGCCCCCCCCGGTGTGGGGTCCCCACCAGCCAGAGCCTCCTGCCGCCACTGCAGACTCGTCCACTAACACAGATGACACTGAGGGTGGCGAATGGCCATCTCTCCCTGTAGGATCTGCCCCCACATGGGACCCCAGAGGGGAAGAAGGGGACAGGACCCCCAGGCTGCCCCGGCCGACCCCAGGGCAGCGAGCGCACAGTGCTCACCCCCAGCAGGTTCCTGGGCACGTAGCCCTCCCGGTCCCCGAGGCGAGCCCACCACCACTCCGTCTCGCTCTCGTCCTTGCGCCGTAGGATGGTGATGGCGTCGCCCTCGTGGAAGGACAGCTCATCGCTGTTCTGGGCCTCGTAGCCCCACAGGGCGTACACCACTCCTTTGTTCATCACGCCTAGCTTCTCCTGCACCCCTGCGATGAGAGAGCAAGCAATTGGTCAGGGGGCGGCAGGGGGCCCCCTGCTCTCCCCACCCTGGCCCTGCGCGGCAGGAGTCTGGCTCCTGGAGCGCTGGGGCCTGAGGCAGAGGTATGCTGCTGGACGACGGGCTCCCTAAGGTTATCCTTACAAGTCCCACCGGGGACAGTTTCCAAAAGTCAACTAAGCCGTTGCCTGACTGCCCCTGGGTATGGGGAGCCCCCACAGTGGCGGCCGCCGCTCCCCGCCTCCCCACCACGGCCACCAAGCCGGCTCCTGCCTGGAGGACCCTTGAGAAGAGCTGGGGGTTGACGGCCCTGCCACCTGCCACCGTGCTCCCCCTGGCATGGCTATTACTGCAGCTGGGGCCTCGGGAGCCTGGGGCCCACTTCCCTCTGTCACGGTGTCCCGAGGGTCAAGTGCAGGGCTAGGCCCAAAGGTTCTCGAGTTAGGTGTGGAGGAGATGACCCACAGGTGTTTAACCCCAGGGCAGAGCGCTGCTCCAGATCCCAAAGTCTGACCCCCTGCTCAAGTGGCTTACACCAGAACGAGGCTTGCTCCTCAAGCGGCACACTCGTCGCCCGTCACCACAGGATGGGGACAGGGGCTCCCACCCTGAAGTGCCCTGGTGCGCCCCAGAAGCGGACAGATGGTTGCTGCCCAGCCCCCCGCACCCACCAGCGGCTCCGCCCAGGGGCCCGTCGACACAGAGGGAAGTGCTGTTTGTCTTAACAGTTGGGCAAGAATCTTCCCGAAAACGTGGATTTTCAAAGAGGTTTTTAGGAACGGGCGTAAGGGACAGCGTGACCTCCATTCTGACGAGACTGGTGACGGGGGCGGGGGGCGGACTGCTCCCCAAGCGAAACAAGCTGCTCCCAGGCCAGCAGCAGCACGCGCACACCGGCGCCGCGCCCCACGCACCGTACAGGAACTGGGAGCACTGCATGTAGCCTTCCTCCATCTCCTCACACTTGTCCGCGGCCGTTTCGATGTCGCTGATGGTGGAGGCGAAGATCGCGGCTCCGCTCTCCACCAGCTGTTTGCAGAGGTGGACGCTGTTGCAGGAGGCGGCGCAGTGCAGCGGCGTCCTGGAACGGAGAGCGCGTGAGCCGCCGGCGGCCTCCAGTCCCACAGGTGTGTGGTCCCAGGGTGTGGCCTTGGCCATTTTCATGGCCTGGTGTCTCCTCACCCAACGTCCCAGACTGCACGTGTGCTGCCCAACAGGCCGGGCACTGAGCAGCCTGCGGAGCAGCCCACGACGTGCCCTGGGGCAGTGGGAATGCGCGGCGCAGGGCTGCCCGTGCCCTCGTGGGGCAGCGGTGCAAAGCCGTCAGCTGTATTTCGCCACAGTGTAAAAGGCCCAGGCGTTCAACACCCCCAGACAGGTGCCTGACATTCACAGCCAAATCCACAGCCAAATCCACAGGAGACCCAGAGGCCAGCCCCGTGGCAGGAGGGCCCTGCAAGCCGCAACGCACATGTGCAACTGGAGCGGGCCTCGGTGCTTCCTTTCCGCCCGGGCGTCCGGCCGCAGAGTAACAACCTGCCCGCGCCATCCACGATCCTGTCTGCCCAGAGCTCGGCGAGAACAGAGCCTCTCACCCGGGGACCCGGAGGGCAGCCAGGTGGGCGGCGGCCAGCCCCTTCCTGCCCCCACGCCTCCCCGGGGCCCGAATGCAGCCCAAGCGCCCCAGGGACCCTCACCAGCCATCGCTGTCGGCGGCGTTCACGTTGACCCCGAAGTCCAGCAGGAACCGGACGATGTGGTGGTGGCCGGCGCAGACGGCGTTGTGCAGCGGCGTGATCCCTTCGTCGTTGGGCTTGCTGGGGTCTTCCACCTACGGACACAGGGCGCTGTGAGCCCCGCGTCCTGGCACCCCGGACAGCCCAGCCTAAGGCTTCAGCCCAGCTCACCTCATAGATGATCCTTTGCACCAGGTCAAACTCCCCTTCCAGAGAAGCATCAAGGAGCAGCGCCAGCGGATTGAACCGGACCCTCAGCCCGTGCCCCGTCCGCTCCGAGTTTGGTTTCTTCAGGTTGGTCCGTTTGCTCTGCTGGGAAGGAAGCACACTTTTGATTTAAAAGTCACGCACCAAGGTGCCCAGCCCTGGTGGGAAGGAGGGACAGGGACGGAAGGCAGGGCCGGCGCACCCGGTGGCATGAGCAGCCCCTGGCGTTGAGAGGAGCGCCCACTCCCGGGGCCCAGCCGGCGCGGCTCCGGGGCAGAGCGGCTCAGGGGCCGGGGCCGGGGCCGGGCTTCTCAGAGGAGCCGTGCTGGCGAGTGTGGGGGGGTAACAGCCACGCTTGGGGGTCAGCAGCCCATTCCTCCCAATACAGCAGACTCCCACTCCCTCCTCTCTGCCTCAACACTGACCTCCCACCAGGGAGCCTGTCTAGAAGGTTCTCCTCCTGGCCTGCCCTTCAAATTCCAGCAGCAGCTTCCTGTCCTGGGGGAAATCTGGGTCCTCTAGGGAGAGCCCCGCCACCCCACGTGCTTCTTCAGAGCCCCTCTGTGTACTGCTGTACTATCCCCCACCTTGGTCGCAGGGAGGGAAGGCATGAGGGTCTGGCAAGCCCCACCACCCCCAGCACTACGGCTAACACAGGCAGGTGTTCTACAAACACAGGCAAGCGGACTAGGAAGCCGCGGCCCTGGTCTAGAATGACACCCACCGTAGAGGCTCCTGGTGGGGGCATGGCGGGGGGCAGTGCTGGGGGGGCTTGGTCCTCCCCCGGCGAGGGGGCCTCGGCCCCAGGGCTAGGGACCTGCTCCGTCGGGGGGGCCGTGGCCACGTTGTTGTTGTCATCTTCGGCAGGTTCGGTCGTTTGGCGGGTGCTCTGGGGACAGATGAGGCCCTCCGGTTCGGGGGAAAGGAGCTCGTTGTCATTGGCGTCCGAAGACGGGGCTGGCTCAGCGAGGGGCGGGGCTGTGGGCTGGGCAGGGCTGGCCTCTCCCAGGTTCCCATTGGTGGCGTTTCCGTTGTCCACGTCGGCCAGCGTGCCCATGAAGTCCTGCGAGGGGCTAGGCTGGTAGAAAGGGGTGCCCTCCATGCCCCCCGCCAGGGTGTTGAAGCGCTGGTACAGCAGCTTCTGGATGTTGGGCCCGCCGGGGCCCTCAGGCTCGGTGATGGAGCTGCGCTTCTTCAGGGGCCGCGGCGCGTTGGCCAGCTTCCGGCGCAGGGCCTCCAGGTCGGCATCGCTCTGGTAGCGCAGCGGCGAGTGCACAATGGGGGTGAGCTTGGTGGGGCTGAGCGGCCGCGGCAGGCTCTCCACGGTGCCTGTGCCCGCGCTGCCGTCTCCGGGCGGCGCGGGGCTGTCCTGCTCTGGCTCTTTCTCAGCGCTGTCTGAAGGTGGTTGGGACTGCGACGTGCTTGTGGCCGATGACCCGTGGAGAAACGGCAACGGCGACGGGGACGTCGAGCCCGAGGGCAGCACAGGTTTGCCATACACTGGAGGAGACACGGAGGGCGGGGGCCGCAAAGCTCCAGTGACTGCAGGGCCGTGGCGCGGCTATGGCCCATCGTCAACCCCCAGGAACCCTCTGATCACACAGCCCCCTCCCTCTGCGGACTCCTTCTGGAAGGCAGACCGTCCCTCTCAGTGGTTTCTACCGTTGGGCTTCCAGACTCTACGTTTTTTTCAAACAAAAAGAAGTGATTGCAGACCCGGCCTCCCCACTCCAAACCAACCCTCCTGGTTTCCTGGCCAAGGAGGAAGACACCATCCCCGAACACCATCTGCCCCTCAGGTGGTCTCGTGCCACGGAACACAGGAAGGCTCTGCCTGCCAGCAGAGGAGTGGTCGAGAAGGGGGCCAGAGCCCCGCGACAGCAGAGCTTCTGCACAGTGAGCTTCCGCCAGGGCTCAGGTAGCCGGGCCCTCCCAGGAGTCTGGAAGCTGTGGCCCACGCCCAAGAACGTGTGACGAGGTCCAAGCCCAGCTGTGTCTCGTAAGACCCTGCTGTGCAGGTCACAGTCCCCACCTGCCCTAGGATGGGAGGGACTAGGCTCTGTTCTCTGCCCCTCACCACGGCCGGGCTCTTCTCCCCCGCAGGCTCTACAGCAGGGCTCCACCAGCAGCAGACACACCCTTGCCTCGTGTCCAAGGGCTTGGCTCAGTCTCTGCCAGGTGGCCAGGAGGACCACATCAGGGCAGAGCCCCTACCAGGCCCTGGAAAGCACACGTTTCCAGGAAGCAGGAGAAAATGAAGCATTTCTGGGAGCCGGGCTTCCCAAGTACAGCAGGTGCTTCGAAAGGAAGGGAGAGCTTCCCACGTGAGCCCGCTGCAGAGCGGCCCGGCGCATGCCCTCCTCCACCCCAATCCCACATGGACATCTAAGGCCACACTGTACGCAAGAACCCAAGCTTTAATCCTAAATAGTGCGTGGTCGACACGTACGGCTATGGGTTGGCATTTTAAGTCTAATATGTTGGCCCCAAGAGAAGAGTACGAACCCACCATACCTGCTTTCACAGACTTATTTAAGGTGCTGTGCGCTGCTGGCTGGTAATTCTTAGGAGGTGTAGCTTGCTGGAGGTACATGGAGTATATGGAACTTGAATTCACTGTCTGGGGTCCTTTCCTGGGGGACTGTGGCCTTGATCCTTTATCAGCCAGAAAGGGCCTAATAGCCACAGTCAGTGGGAGGTCAGGTTTGCTGTCTCCAGCTGGAAAGGCAGGCAGCCCCACCGGCGGGTACGTGGGACTCGGTGGCACAGAAATCCTCTGCTGGATCTGCTGTGAGGTGCCCGGCGGGGGGCCGGTGACTGCAGGGGGCAGCGGGCCAGGTTTCTGCCGACCAGGCAGGCCGGCGCTAGGCCTGGGCAAGCTGCCTTCCTTCCTCCTCTCCAGCGAGTTCGTGGAGCCTGGGCCCACAGGCGCAGGACTCGGGTACGTCCCATAGCTCGGAGGCGGCTGCTTGCCGACACCAGGGATTGGGGGTGGCACTTTACCCATCTCCATGCCCTAAATTTAGATGTTAAGAAGAAAAACAAAGTCACCCTTTGAAAAGTTAAGCATATTTCTATCCACAGTCACAAGAGGATACAAAGTAGGACTTGTAATCCTTCCAATCTGCATGTGACTGGGCACAGCCACGCTGCAGGACTCGGAGGTGGCAGGCCGGAAGCGCGCCGTCACAAGTACTTACACCACACGCCGTGCAGGCCCCGAGCCTCCTCAGACTGGCTCGTGTTTAGACAAGGGTTAATTTGCCTCATGAGACCCCTCACCCCTTATGTGAAGACGAAGGCCGAACGAGGACACAGTGAGGATCTTACTGGTGTTTTGTGATAAAGACAAACAGCCTACCAGCTTCTCTGTGGCTCCTAAAGTTGACAAGGGCGCCGGCTGGCTGGAAACGGCCCCCTGCTTGAGGGGGCCCTCCACGCTTGAGTCCTTCCAGTCTGCACCGGCAACCTGCGTGGGCTTTGCCGAAGAGCTGGAGTTTTGCTTCAGTGCTGGCCAGTTTCCATCATTGGCTTGAAGAGAACACAGCATTTGAGTACAACCCTTCCTGGGATTAGCTGAACTAATCTAAGAATAACCCCTTACCAGAAGCAAAGATCACCTTCTGGGTGACCACACTGGCCGGGAGTTTCACGAGCCAGTGGCAGAGCACCCCTCCCTGCACACGGGCGGGCACACGGCAAGCCGGAGGGTGGCGTGTGCTGGCCAGCATCGCTTTCACGTGCACAGAGACTCGATGGCTGTGCACAGGGCTGCTGCGACACTGGCGAGGGGCCAGGGGACCGTGGAAACTTCCTAGGTCCCTATATAAATACAGGTCAAATCTGCTGCATCAACACCAAAAAGTAAGCATCACCACTTACTTGTCCAACTTGACTTATAAAACCAATTACATACAGCAACTGAAAAATTTTGTCTTTTGACTTTTTAACAGATTTGACCCGTACCACATACATGGTAAAAGAAAAATTTGCCTTTAATCTGTTAGAATAATTCAAGATCACAAGAAGCCGGTACAAGTTCCCACTGATTGGAGCAGCAAGCTATCATCATTCCATCGCAGTGATTGGAAAGCTAACAGAACCCATGTTTTAGGAAAGCCACTGAAAAGCTGTTTTTTTTCCCCTTAAACAAGCATTTTCCAAACTGAGAAAGGCTGCAGAAGCAATCCCTCCTAGCAGTCACAGTGACATACAGTAGTGGCAGCGTCTGCAGGGTCAGGTTATAGCCTCAGACTCGGGCTCCCGTTCGTCTCCAGTGCAGGCACTGGTGTGGGACTAGACCGAAGCGGAGAAACCCCAGCTGTCAGCCACATGGAACAGAGAGAAGTCAGAAGGGACTGTCTGGGGCCTTCTAACAGGAACAGCACCTCTTTCCTCACCCCACCCGCCAGCACGAGCAGGTGGGGACAAGGCAGAAGCAGCGGGAGATCACTCATCCTCAGAACAGGGCTGTGAGAAGAGCTGTGACTCATGAGACAGGAGGAGGAGAAGCTCCCGTGCACTCTGACCGCAGGTACGGACAGTGGCTCCTGTGCAGTGAGGGGGGCAGAGCCTCAGGGCGCCCTGTGGCACCCAGTCAGGGGTGCCCTCCTGTGGCTCCAGGCAGCAGGATCCAGAAAGTTCTGACCAGGCTGCAAGGGTGCTGGTGAGGCATTCCAAGGCCCCGGTCCAAACCACCCCCTTGCTCTGCGTGACCGGTCAGCCTCTTCCAGGCAAGAAGCACGTGCCCCTTCATGTCACGTACTTTAGAAGTGGGGGATATGGGGGCGCCTGGGTGGCTCAGTAGGTTAAGCCTCTGCCTCAGCTCGGGACATGATCTCAGGGTCCTGGGATCAAGTCCCGCATCAGGCTCTCTGCTCAGCAGGGAGCCTGCTTCCCCCCTCTCTCTGCCTGCCTCTCTGCCTACTCATGATCTCTGCCTGTCAAATAAATAAAATCTTTAAAAAAAAAAAAAAAAAGAAAGAGAAATAGGGGCTATGTGTGCCAGAAGCATGCGGGTCACCACAGACACTCAGCGGTGGCCATGCTGGGCTGATGGGGAAACAAACAGCGCCCCAGCAGACTCAGGAGCAGGGGGACCAGCCCCGGGGTCTCAAGGAGAGCGGCCAGCCAGCTGTTTCTGAAATCCACAGCCATGGGAGGTTCTACGGAAATCAACCACAGAGGGACTGTGGATGGAACTGGGAGTTTCCTTCTTCAGGATGAGGCAGGGGTGCAAAAGCAAAACTCTGGTTTTCCTTCTTCCCTTCCTGTTTTCTGAAAATTTTGTCTTCCTTATAAAGGATTATAAAGGGACAGTTCCCTTCAAGCATGACTGGAGGTTCTTGTAAAGGAGCTACATCCAAAGTCTTTAACAACTCAGGAAATCATCTTAATTTCTTCCAAACCAAACTGACAATGCCTTGCTGTGCTGGCATCTGGCGAACCAGTCCTGAGGAAGAGCCGGTGTGTGAGGCCCAGCCCAAACCTCACACCTGACTGTGGAAGGAGGTGCGTGCAGCATTTCCCTCAAATCTAGATGGGACAAGCAGACCTTCATCAGTTTGGAAAACAAATGATTGCTGGGTTAGCGGCATCAGAGAGGCCGGAGACCCCACGGGGCCGGCCAGCCGACATACGGTTTGCAAACGGGTCTGCAGAGCGCCCTGAGGAGCCGCAGTCAGGCCCGACGTCGAGGTCTGATACTGTCCACGAGCTGTTCACTTTGGGCTTCCCGTGGCCATCTGTGTGACACGGAACCACAAGGACAGTCGACAGTGTGAGTCCGAGTCCCCATGGGGAGACCGCTCCTCCCAGCTCCGCGCCTGGGCTGACCTTCCCCGGCGTGGGGGGCACAGCTTGTGTCCGGTGAACCTGCACAGCAGCGGAAAGACCTAGGCTGCGGCTAAACTTCTGAGGGACTCGTTCTCCAGGTTCCGTAAGGGTGTCTCCTCCAGGCAATCCCTGTGAGGTGGCCTGGCACACACCCCCAAAGAGCGGGGATCGGGAGGTGTCCTCGGCTCGGGAAGTGTTCAGAGGGGAGTCAGCAGCGAAGGAGCTGGCTGTGCTCACTATCCACCGTGGGAAACAGACAACCCTCCACTCCCACCACAGAGTGGTCCAAACTCCAAATCACGGCTTCCCCAGGAAAGCTGCCATTAGCACTTCGCACGGACCAGGCACTCTGAGTGGCCGCCGAGACACGGCCCCAGACAGAGCTGAGCCGGGGTGCGTGGCCCCTCCTGCCTGGGTCAGAACCAGCCCCGTGGCCCCCGCCAGCGTGGGAGAGCTGCTGAGACCAGGTGCCGGCCAGGAGGCCACGGGCACACTGAAGACTGCACAGATGCACTGACGACAGCCCCCAGCATAGCCCAGGACTGGCGTCCTGAGGGAAGGAGCGCCGTCCTGTCGGGACCGCACCCCAAGATTCCGTGTGCTGCTGGGGAAGGCCAGAGCCCAGCAGCCAGACAGTCTCCCTGCAAACAAGTGCTAGTGCTACCTTCTTCTGAGAAAGGAGAGCAGACTCTCGCCAGGGAGCCCGACCTGCCCTTGGCTAGGAAGCAGTCCAGCAGGAGAGCTACACTAGCACAGTGCTGGTGCTGGTCATGCGGAGGGCCGAGGCGACTGTCGGCTTCTGCATCGCTTATGACGGTGCTGAGCGGGGAAAGCGAGCGCAGCTCTCGTGCACTGTTCACGGACAGGCCACCCCTCTACCGGGGAGCGGCAGGTGTGCCTGGGGTGCGAGAGGATGCGGTCTGAAGTAATTCGTGTTTTGAAAAGCCACAGAGTAAAGACGTTTGGCTCAGTTTAGGGTCATATTATTACTAGGGTGGCACACAGCTCCCAAACCGGCCAGAAGACAAAGTGCCCTGGGGGAGACAGAGTGTGGGCGGAGCCCGGGGTGCACTGTGGGGACCTCCTCCGAGGTTGCTGACCTCCAGGGCTCTCCCCCAAGACGAGGACACAGGCCACTCACCGGATTTGGATCTTCCGTGGGCAGCGCTTGAGGCAATGGTGAGAGACTGGGGCTTTATGGGGTCCCCCGGGACAGAGTAGCTACCTGCGCTGGGCACCTGGATGTAAGGCCCCACCGCAGCCACCCTGCCAGGCGTGCCCAGCGGCGACTGTGGGGACGACGTGCCATTCACCCGGCTCAGCTGCAGAATAAGAAGAAACAAGAGTTAAGGTTTTAAGTAAAAAGAAATCACACGCCTACTGGGACAGTCTGCTCTCATGTGAACCACTCATTAAATCATGTGCCCAACTGAGGAAGCCCCGTCATCTGAGCCACCGGTATGTAGAATGGCCAAGTGCTAAAAGGACGGCCACACCCCCCAGTCCCACACGAGTGAACCTCTCTGAGCCCCCCACCGTCTGTGAGCTAAGACAGACAGCAGCTGACAGCAGGGCAGCACGGCTTCCCAGGACATCTCCACGGAGCCCTCTCTACTGGGAGATACTCTCTGTCCCCTAGGTGGGCAGAGGCATCAGTCACAGCCTGGGCTCTGAGCTGCCTTCAAATCCTGCTTTGCCACTCACTGTGCTGCCCTGGGCCAGTGCAATGGCTTCGCCTCTCTAACCCTCTGTGCCCCTGTCTGTAAAGTCGAGATATGGCTTCTTGTAAGGACTGAACAAGCCATGCTGGGCACAATGACCAGGCCTGGCACCCGGCAAGGCTTTGGCCAGCCCCGAAGACAATTCTGCCATTCTCAGCAAGGACACGGCGCTACAGCCAACAACAGTGATCACGTGATGCTGACAACATGAGGGTCCATAACAGGGACTGGCCCGGAGAGTCACTGACACCTCAGGGGCCCCCAAATAGGGGATCCTATTTGGATGAGAGATCCATAACCTCTTATGATTGCAAAATTCTGCATACATGAGCATGCGTCATTTTGGGGAGAGGGTCCAGGACTTTCCCAACTGCCCAAAGGTGCCTAGGAACTTTGGGTGGAGATGCATGTATGCTGTGGCACCACCTTCTTCACAAAGATCACTTGCAGAGTCCCCTGGGAGGCAAGAAGGAACGTGTACCCAGCCGTCTGTGACACTCAACTTTATGTGTCAGCTTGCTGAGGCCACGATACCCAGAGGTTTGGGCAAACATGTCTGGAGGTTGCTGTGAGGATATGCTTAGCTGAGACATTTACAGCGACAGACTCGAGGGAAGCGATCACTCTCCATGACGCAGGCCTTTGGTGAAGGGCCTTGGGAGACAAAGACTGAGGTGCTGGGACAAGGAGGGAACCGGGCCTGCAGGTGGCCCGCCGACGGGAGCAGTGGCACGTGTGGTCCCACGTGTCCAGGCTGCGGGTAGCAGGGGTGCGCCCTCTGTGAGCCCATCACTCCGACTCCATCTCCGCACCCACCCGGCCCTCTCCCCCTGCCCTCTTGTTCTGTTTCCCCAGCGCCCCGACTGCCAGAGTGCGCAGCCGAAGAGTGCCGGGTGAGCGGGCGTGGACAGCACACACACTTCCCCTCCCACGGCCTCGTTCTGCTCACCGAGACAAAAAGGAAAACCATTATTTGGAGAACAGAGTTACCCAGGTTACCCACTGACCCTCTGGTTAAAAACACGATCAGACTGATTTCAGAGAAGAGCTTTCACCTGTCACCACTGAATAGGACACTCAAACAAGGGGCAAGTGCCCTCCTCCGGCACCTCCTAACCAGCCCCCCAGCAGGCCCCTGCCCCTGGCTAAGCTCCAGAGCCCACATTCGCTTCCTGAGAGCTGCTTAGTGCCGCAGCGGCTGACAAGAGGCCACCTGTCACCCTGTGAAAGCACCGGTTATGGAGCGTGCGTGGGGAGTGATGCTCCGCTGACAGCCCGCCCCTTCCGATCCTGATGCCGCCCGTGGAAGGCAGGCCAGGTGCCACGTCCCGCCAGACTTGGCGCACAAGGGTCCCTTCTCCCACACGCTCTCGGGGTGCTCGTGCTCGCTCTAGTGCCGACAGTGATGGTAGGACGTGGGGGCACCCGGCCGGGTAAGGGGGTTGGGGGAAGGGGCCGCAGGCCTTGGGACTTGTGTGTTCTACTGAAGCTGCAGAAGCAGCGAGGTCACGGCCGGGAAGATTCCCGTGTTGCAGTGAAAACAGCAGAGAAGGAGAACAGTGTGAGTGACACCTTCCTACAGTTCCATTTCCAGTGAAAAATGACCTTGCTGTCCGTATCAAGCAAAAGACTAGAATCCTTAAAACTATCATCCTTGAAGAATCAGAGTAGGGTAGAAGGGACTTTCATATTTTCCTTCAAGTATTTCTGTACTGTCTTAATTTTTCAGAGTATTTATTACCTTTGAAATACCACATGAAAGTTTTTAAAAAACACTAGCCCTCAGTTTGTTTCCTATGATCAAGAGAGTCTTTTTTTTTTTTTTTTAAATATTTTATTTATTTATTTGACAGAGAGAGATCACAAGTAGACAGAGAGGCAGGCAGAGAGAGAGAGAGGGAAGCAGGCTCCCTGCTGAGCAGAGAGCCCGATGTGGGACTCGATCCCGGGACCCTGAGATCATGACCTGAGCTGAAGGCAGCGGCTTAACCCACTGAGCCACCCAGGCGTCCCTCAAGAGAGTCTTATGGGGGCACCTGGGTGGCTCAGTCGTAAGTGGCTGCTTCGGCTCAGGTCATGATCCCGGGCTCCTGGGATCGAGCCCCGCATCAGGCTCCCTGCTCAGCGGGAAGCCTGCTTCTCCCTCTCCCACTCTCCCTGCTTGTGTTCCCTCTCTTGCTGTGTCTCCCTCTGTCATAGAAACAAAATCTTTAAAAGGGGGGGGTGGTGTCTTCTGGTTTGTTTCCCTCTCCGGTTTCATCTTCTTTCATTTTTTCCTCTCTTCCCCTATGATCCTCTGCTTCCTTTTTTCTTAAATTCCACAGATCACTGAGATCCTAAGATAACTATCTTTCTCTGCTTGATGTATTTAGCTTAGCAGACACGGAGGGCTGCTGGAGGGGAGAGGGGTAGAGGGATGAGGTAACTGGGTGATGGACACTGGGGAGGGCAGGTGTTATTATGAGTACTGGGTGTTACGTAAGACTGATGAATCACAGACCTATACCCCTGAAACAAATACATGTTAATTAACTGAATTTCAATTTAAGAAAACAAGCACTAATCCTTTACGTAGCACTTTGCTTGGAGGTTTACAAAGCCCTCCTACAGGCTTATTCTAACATCCCACATGTTAGAATAACATGCTGGGGCAGGCAGGACATACGAGTTTACAAGAAGGACACGTGTCTACACAGGTCAGGGAGTGTGCCCACATGGCACAGCGTACAGTGGCAGAGTGGGACAAGCTGGGGCTGCAATGCCAGAGCCACAACCCCTCCATGGAGGGGACAGAACTGCACAGGGCAGGGGGCGGGGGGCCGGGGAACACCAGCTGTGGCTGCAGACAGAGGCAGTTGGGATTCCACCCACCAGGAAACAAACGCGGCTTTGGAAGGAGAGCCTTTAGCTGCTGCCATTTTTATGTATGTTTCATCGGCTGTGGCAAACGGGGCCGCAAAATGCCATCCCAGTGAAGACGTGCCCCTGCACGTCCTAGTTCATCTCACACAAATATTTTCTCTCTCACATGCCTGGATTTTCTTCCCATAGAGACGCTCACGCAGCTCACTGATCCGCTTGTCCATCACGGCCACCTCCATGTTGCGTTTGTTCAAGAGCTCCTTCTGCTGCTGGAGCTTTGAAGTCTGTTCCTGGTTAAGCTGGTTACGAATCTGCAAATTACAAAATACAACTTTTATGATTTGTATTAAACAGTCATATGCTTATTCGCAGAGAAAGCAAAAGAAAAGGAAAGAAGAAAAAGCAACATCAGACACTTATGTGTATTTATGCACGTGTGTACGCCGTCGCCCACGCGCTGAGCAGCCTACAGGTACTGCACACATGGGGCCGGGACAGAGCTCTTCTGTCTCTGCAAATACACACGTTCTTGGGAGCACCTGGAGCAACTCGTGCCCGTGATGACTGCAGGAGACCCTGGGAATGGTGTGTCACGAACACCCCCCACCCCTGCCCCGGGCACATTCTCTAGGAATCCAAGCACAGGTGTGCGCCCCATTGCACACAGTCCACTGAACGAGCGCCTTAGGCGGAGGCAGCAGGAAATTCAGGGCGGACGACCTTGCTTGTCCACTGGGATACACGGCTGTCATGCTCGCGGGCCGCAGCCAGCACTTAAAAATGAAGCACAGGGGCGCCTGGGGGGCTCAGTGGGTTAAGCCTCTGCCTTTGGCTCGTGTCATGATCTCAGGGTCTTGGGATCGAGTCCCACATCGGGCTCTCTGCTCTGCGGGGAGTGTGCTTCCCTCTCTCTCTCTGCCTGCCTCTATCCCTACTTGTGATCTCTCTGTCAAATAAGTAAATAAAATCTTTAAAAATAAATAAAAATTAAAAAAAAGAAGAGCCACAGAAGGCATCAGCGTGCACTGTACACACAAGGTTAAGTCTTGTGAAGCATTCCCGGGTGCACATGTGTGCTAGAACACACATTTGCGTGTGTGCACCGGACTGGAGGCAGTGCACCGTGAGGTCCAAGTCGCAGTCAAAAAGCCTGGCAAATGGACACATATGAGTAAATTGACCACACCCATCACCCAAGATATCCTTAAAAACTGCCTTTTAACAATTGCTTAAAACATAAAAGAAGTCTTAAGTTCCTGTATTTTATTTCTCTGCATCTATGTTAGAGAACTTAACAGCAACAAAAGCAATTTTACTCTTTGTAATTTTATATATATATACATATATATATATTTTAAGATTTTATTTATTTGACAGACAAGTAGGCAGAGAGGCAGGCAGAGAGAGAGGGGGAAGCAGGCTCCCTGCTGAGCAGAGAGCCCGATGCGGGGCTCGATCCCAGCACCCTGGGATCACGACCCGAGCCAAAGGCAGAGGCTTTAACCCACTGAGCCACCCAGGCGTCCTGTAATTATATATTTTCATTTCATAAAGTGATACAGTAACTTCTCTGGCAAGTGCTAATATAACTGCAAAACTTGTTTCTGGCTTCTGAATGCTTGTGTCCTCCCTAAAATTCGTGTGTTGTTCTAACATTTCAGGTGATCCCATGGGAGGTGGGGCCTTTGGGGGTGATCGGGCTGAGGTGAGGTCCTGAGGGCAGCGCCCCGTGATGGGATTAGCACCCTTGTAAGAAGAAGGAGAGAAACCAAGCTGTGGGCACACAGCGAGAAGCCAGGAAGCAGACTCTCACCAGGAACCCAATCTTGGGACTCCCAGCCCCTGCGGGCTGTGAAAAATCAACGTCTGTGCTTCAGTCCCCTGGGCTAGGAGGTCAGAGCAGCCCCAGCTGGGCGGGAGACAGCTATCTCACCAAGACGCAGTGCACCCAGAAACCCTGAATATCATCTAAAGCTTAGTTTTTTCTCTAGTTCGTTACAATGCCAATTAAGTTCTGTATTGAATTTCTGTACTGAAAACATGCTAGGTGGAAGATGCCTGTCACAAAAAATGACATATTGCATGGTTTCCTCACATGAAATTTCCAGAACAGGCAAATCCAGAGAGACAGAAAGATTCACGGTTGCTTAGGGGGTAGGGGTAGTGTGGTGATGGCAAAGAGGCACGTGGCTTCTTTTGGGGATGATGAAGATGTTCTAAAGCTGATCGTGGTGGTGGATGCAGAGCTCCAGTGAAGACACTAAAGCCCGCTTCCCAAGTACCCGGCATACGGACGAATTGTATGCCACGTGAATTATTTCTCAAAGCGGTTTTAAGGATTCCTTGTACTGAGTACAGTTTGTGCCTACTATTACCCTAGGATCCCTTCGCTTGTTTTCAGTTTCTGAGGCTTCCGCCCACACTGGGAAGAAAGCCTGAGAGATGTTTGACGTCACCGCTCCCCAGACCCAGCAGGTCACCTGGAGCTCCTGGCAGAGTCTCTTCAGCTCCGCCGCCGCCGGTCCCGCCAGCCTGCCGCTGTACGCCGGGAGCCCGCTCAGCTTGCCTCTCTTTAAATCTTCCAGCTGCTGACTGAGCTGATCAACTCGTAAAATCGCAGTCTGCACTTCCTGCTTCTTCTCCTGGAACATGGCGCTGAACCTTTCTATCTCAGCAGCTACAATTTTCCAGCGATAAAGAATAAAAAACATCATTTAGTTGATACGCTTTGTTTTCGTATCATTCTGTCATTTTGGCTCTGGGATTTTGTCTTCATTTCTATACATTCAACTCAGCTCTACCATCATCTATGGCCAGACCTTGGGGGGAGAACTGTGATATGCAAAATCCAACACACTTTTCAACACGCCTCTGGAGCACAATGCGACTGCCCACTTGGCCGACTCCATGTGCACTGACGACCAGTCCAGAGGCTAGCCTGGCCAGGCCACTTAGGAATCTCAGTGCACCCACAGAACAAAGAAAAGACTTCATAAGGGCAGGAATCCAAGTCTGTCTTGCCTGTCGACATAACACAAAGTAGGCACTAACTGATTGAGAAAACAACAAAAAATCTATACGCTCAGGAAAAAAAGTGAGCATTTGTATGGTTTATCTTACTACCCAGATGAAGGTTAAGCTGTTCAATTACAACAGACCTTCATAATGCGCGAGCTCTTGTGGCCCTGCAGCCCTAGTCCAGAGGGCAGCTAATAAATGACAAATGTTACCAAGGCCCTTCCCAGACCATTTAACCTAACTGGCCCCGTCCTTTTAGATGCAGGTAACAGAGCAAAGCTTCGGGGCACTTCCTATAGCAAGATTGGACACAGGTCTGTGTGAAAGTGTCCGGAGCTGGACTCTTTCATTTTATCCGTGCCCGAGTGTGGGTGCTGAGCAAGGCCGCGCAAGCGTACACAGATTGCCGTTCATAATTTTGCTGTAGTCTACTTGTCCTCTCATGGCACGAATTTTCTTCAGCTTATTTTCCTGGGCCTCGACTCGTTCTTTCAATTTCTGAAGCTTCTCGTTCTCAGAAATAGACTGCTGCTGGCGGCGTTCCTGCTGCTTTAGGAAGTGTAAACGCTGCTCCTAGCAAGAGAGGAAACAGGGAACGGTGAGAACTGAAGACACGGTCACCGTCACACGTGAGAAAGGTCTGTGCGGCTCGCACCGGACCGCCCATCTGAATGAACGTTAGAGAAATGCCCTCGCCACCTTGCAAACACCAGCCCACACAGAACCGACAATGCTGGGCACACATCGGTGAGCAGTGGTGAGTGTGTGAAGATGTTTCCAGGTACCGTTGACCATGCACGCTGACCTACACCGCTCAGCTAACTCAGACGCTTCCTCAGAACATCTCCCAGCAGGAGAACGTCAAGCCTACGTGTCCCCTGCGTTCACACGACTTCCTCTCCTTCCTGGGTGGGAAGCCCTGTCCAGCCCTCGATTCCTGCGGTCAGGTTAACGTTTCCTGCTGCCAGAAAGCAGCTTCCCAAGGTCCTTTAGTTACCTCTGAAAGGAAATGGGCACTGACCAGCATAGAGTCTTGTATCGAAAACAGACAAGGAGATCGGTAAGGAAATAACCCTCTGATTTGCTGAATTAACAATGGACAGTTAAGAAATGCCCGTTTTCTTTAGAGATAGTTTCTTCAAAACTCATGGAGCACCCTACAGTCAAATAAGGACAGGACAGGACAGTCCTAAAATAAGAGTTGTGTAGTACTCTTCGATAGTCTTTCCGGATTCATGTGAAGACACACGTTGAGGGTAAGAGTCGACATGAAATACTCATGGTCCTACTCATATGCATAGAACAGACCTGAGTAAGGAGGGGACTAAGTGTGATGATGCAGGAGTGACAGGATTCTAAGTCAGGAAACACGTACCTGATATGTAAAACACACACTTGTGCTAGCATTAACTTGTAATTCACACTGCTGAAAATGCCCAAGAATCTTTTTATTAGTAATCCTCTTGGATCAATATTTGAAAAGGAAATAAAAAGGCAAACTAGAAAATGTTGTAATTGTGTAATACTATGTACATTTCACCTTAGAAATCTTGTTAACGGGATGAGATACTTCCCAATTTACTTAACTCTTGTCTTTAATTCTTGTAAATCCAAAAAACCTTGTAAGACAACTTCTAAAAACACGCCCAACTGATGCTGTTACATACCCACGAAACAGTGGCTAGTACAATGAAGTACATGTGGCTACCTGATAAGTGAGAACATTTGGCTTTCAGGTCAATCTCTCTCTGAGAAAGCGACACGAACCCAGGCAGAAATGTTTTCATACCCTCTTGGTGTCGCAGTTTTTCATAGCAGTTTCAGAACATTTGAGATCATTACAACATGAATATTCTCCAGCACGCACGAGTAACAGATCTGATTTTTTTAGTCCATGACAAGAAAAATTTCAAATCTGGTTACAGCATTTCACTGACAAATGCAGAGCTCAGTATATAAAAAAAGCATTAACTGCTTGGTATCATAATAAACCAAACAAAGTCCGTGCAGAGTGGCATGAGGGGAATCCTGGATAACCAACGGTCATTTTCTCAGGGGCCCCTGACCCGTGTCTTCACCCAAATTCCATCACCAGTTGGAGAACAAAGGTCAACCGTTTCCTACTCCGGGTTGTCTGAATAAGCGTGTGAAGGGTCTTGCTCTGATGCCCTCCCAACTTTCAGAAGCTACAACATTCAGTTCTCATTACAGAAGAGATCACAAAGACAGAAAGACATTATTTTCAGTACTTCCCATGACATGGTCCTACTTACAAGCGGAACCCACGAATGCAGGAACTCCAATCAAAAACAACCATTAAAGAACACCCTTTCTGAAAATTTCCCACCTCTGCTTTTATAACTCACCTTGGCAACCAACATTTGCTGCTGATTTTCAATTTGCTGCTGCTGCCTGGCCGCCATATCCTGGAGCTCGGAGAGGGTGAGCTCTACACGTGCGCTTCCAACCTACAGGGAACAAAACGCGCTCAGGCTGCAATGGAGGTTTACCTGCAGAGCTGCATAACCGCTCTTCTCTAGTGTCAGAACACATAACACATCAGGATCTTAGAACAGCTTTCCTTCTAGAAGTTAGGATAATACAAATTAATTGTACAGAAAAACTTTTCTTGCTTGTTCAGCTTTTATTAAATAGCAGCTTTTTAAAATATGCCAGATACTGTATTAAAAAGGGACCCAACTTGTGGGAACACAAACTGGTACAGCCACTGTGGAAAAGAGTATGGAGTTTCCTCAAAAAATGAAAAACAGAATCACCACTGGGGCACCTGGAGGGCTCCGTCAGTTAAGTGTCCCAACTCTTGACTTCCACTCAGGTCATGGTCTCAAAACTGTGAGCTTGAGCCTTGCATCAGACTCTGGGCTAAATATGGAGCCTGTTGAAGAGTCTCCCTCTCGGGCAACCCTCTTAGTCCTCTCCCTCCGTGGGAGCTTCATACTATCACTTTGCTAGCGCTCAATAAACCTTGCCCGCCACAAAAACAAAAGCAAACAAACAAACAGAAAAGATTCTCCCTCTGCCACTGCCTCTCCCTGGCACCCATCTCGTGCTCTCTTTCTAAGAAAATAAATAAAAAATAAAAATAGAACTACCATATGATCCATCCATCCATCCGTACGTACATACATACTATTTCACTACTGTGTAATCACCCAGAGAAAGTGAAAACACTAATTCAAAAAAGATATATTGACCCCTATGTTTAAAGCAGTTTTATTTACAACAGCCAAGATACAGAAACAGCCTGAATGTCCATTGATAGAGGAACGCATAAAGCTGTAGTATACATATAATGAAATAGTACTCAGCTGTAAAAAAGAATGAAACTTTGCCATTTGCAACAACACGGATGGACTTAGAGAGTATAATGCTAAGTAAAATAAGTCAGAGAAAGACAAATATTATATGATTTCACTCATATGTGGAATTTAAGAAACAAAAGAACAAAGAACGAAAAGAGACAAGCCCCAAACAGACTCTTAACTATAGAGAACAAACTGGCGGTTACCAGAGGGAAGGGGTAAACAGGTGATGGGGGAAGAGTGCAGTTACCCTGATGAGTGCTGGGTCATGAGCAGGACTGCTGAACCCCTATATCCACTTGAAGCTAACATAACACTATATGTTAATTATACTGGACTTTTTTTTTTTTTAAAGATTTTATTTATTTATTTGACAGACAGAGACAAGTAGGCAGAGGCAGGCAGAGAGAGAGAGGGGGAAGCAGGCTCCCTGCTGAGCAGAAAGCCCGATGCGGGGCTCGATCCCAGGAACCTGAGATCATGACCTGAGCTGAAGGCAGAGGCTTAACCCACTGAGCCACCCAGGCGCCCTCTTTTCCTCTTTTTGGACTGATTATTTAAGGATATATTTGAATAAATGGGGATGTCAAATGTTTTGAGGAAACACAACCTACAAAGAGTGCAGGTGACTCCTGAGGACAAATGTCCTCTTCACCACAGCCTGGTCTTGAGAAGCTGAAATATATGGAACATTCTAAAAATACAAATACCTCACTAAAAATGCCATATATACGGCTTAAACCAAGGACTGACCCATTATTGACAGAATTGTATCTGTGAAGTGAATACACAAAGGTAAGATCTAGAGGAGTGGCAACTGATGGCACTGGACGGCATGTCCCTGTCCTCTGTTCACGATGACAAGCCATAACACCAGGCGTTTCTATCATGCTCATCCTGTGTCATACACCGGACTAGGTACCCTCCATTAATGAGCCTGCCGTGAGCCTCACAGGGACACTCAGGGAAGCACTGCCGGAGGCCCAGGCCAGAGATGAGAGAACAAGCAGAGAGAAGCTGGCCCCGTGCGTCACAGGTGTGACGGCCCGCGCGGCCGAGCAGGACGCGGGGCCCTTGTTCTCCACCAACAGGGCAGCACGCTCCTCTGGACCGCACACACTCCCTGCACGGAACTCCCCGCGTTACACACAGCGTATGGCCCGGTTTTAAACACGTCCGTGTGGGGACAGGAGGAGCCCTGCGCTGGGTGAGGCATCATGGGGGAAGGTGAAGGGACACGCATGGGGCACAGAACTGCGAGGGGCAGAGCTGCAGTCCCAGCCGCGCATCCCTTCTCCCAGCCCCTTCCGCGCTACCCGTGGGGGCGCCAGTCTGTCCCCAGACCACACCACTCTCTGCTTCCAGGTTCATCTGGCTCTCAGAACTCTTTCACCTTCCGCTCTTTGGTGACCCCCGTTCCGCTGACTCCAGGTCTCCCCATATCTTCAGATGTTCAAGCACGTTCTTGAAAAATGGAATCCGCATTTGTTCAACAATCTCCACTGGAAGCCCCCGCCCCTTTTCAAGACCAGACACTGCAAACTGCCAAATACAGAGAGTTCCATTGGATGAGAAATTTGTTTATTCTACAAAAAAACAAAACAAAACAAAAAAACCAAAAAACCAACACCTGGCAGAACCATCAGAATGCCTGAACTTTGTTTTAACTCTAATAATAGGTTGCTAATTTCCACATACTAGATTTTCTAATCACTGTAACCAAAGGTATTTTTAGAAACCTCCAGAACTTTTACTTGTTAGAAGTATTTCTGACAAAAGAAAAGCTATGTCCATTCACCAACTCTTTCAATTTACATTAATTTCATAATTTTACAACTTAAAGAGTCTTTGGGCTCTCCTCCCTATGCCAGTGGCTTATAGTACAATGAAAAGATCACAAGGAGACATTCAAATGCTCGTGTTGTGTTGTTTATGGCAACACTAAACGGCTGTAATAATTCAGGAATATCTTCCATATATGCTAATATACACAGTAAATTTTTAAAAAGAAGAGATTTTATTTATTTATTTGACACAGAGAGATCACAAGTAGGCAGAGACGCAGGCAGAGAGAGAGGAGGAAGCAGGTTCCCTGCTGAGCAGAGAGCCCGACCTGGGGCTTGATCCCAGGACCCTGAAACCATGACTTGAGCCGAAGGCAGAGGCTTTAACCCACTGAGCCACCCAGGCGCCCCTATACACTGTTATTTAAAAATATTGTATTGAATAGATCTTACATACAGAAAACTACATATTGTACAGCTTAATGAATCCTTTCAAAGTGAACATCCCTGTGTAACTTTGTTTTCTCTTTTATATTTCATTTTAATTCCAGTAACAATTAACAAAAAATAAGGACCTTTTCACAAATCCGCATGTCGTCCAGGGGCGGGTCTCTGGACGGCTCGCTCTTCCCGCACACACGCTGCCCCGGCCAGCACCGGCCTGTGCGACTTCCCTGTCTTTCCAGTGGGTGAGAAAACCACCAGCCACCGTCAACTTGTAAGTCACCAAGTACGCAACACATAACCTGTTAGCATATATTCCCTTAACTGTCCAATGTGAATATTTAAAAAAAGAAGCTCCATTTCAGTTATTTAAGAAAACGAAAACCTCAGTGCAAATTCAATCCTTTGAATTTGGCTGATCACGGTGGCTTCTCTCCCGGCCAACTCGGGCCTCCTGGCGAGTTTCGATCGCGAGGACGCACTCGGGCTTCAAACCTGGGGCCGAATTCCCCGCTGCTTTCTCTTCGCAGCACGCAGCTCGAAGTCAGACGGCGCTCCCTGTGCTCACGGAGTCCGTCCCGTCCCGCACGAGGTCCCAGAGGGGACGTGCGGCCTCCGCGAGCGGCAGAAGCGGCGCGGGCAACGCGGCGCAGCGGGCGCCCCGGGCAGCCGCAGCACCCCCCGGCGCCGTCCGCCCGCCCGCAGGGTCGCTACCCGGCCCGGCGCAGGCCCTCCCGCAGCACTGCACGTCGGCTCCGCACTCCGGGGAGAGCGTCCGTGTTCTCCCGCGCTCCCATCGCCCCCAACACACGTGGCCCCCCACCTCCCGGTCTAACGACCCCCTCCCCCGCCCCAACAAGAGCAGAGAAACACCGAGGCCTCCGCCGCCCCGCCCCCACGGTCGCTTCTCCGGTCCTGTCCGCGGTCTCCAAACTTCCACAATCTACTCACAAAATGATAAATCGAGAGACTTACTGCTGTTACAATGCTTTTACACAAAATATTTTTTAAAAAGATCATTCGTTTATTTAACTGGGAGAGAGATCACAAGTAAGCGGAGCAGCAGGCAGGGGTGGGGGAGAAGCAGGCCCCTGCCGAGCGCCCTGAGAGCCCCACGCGGGACTCGATCCCAGGACCCCGGGGCCATGACGGGAGGTGAAGGCAGAGGCCCAACCCGCTGAGCCGCCCCCGCCAGTACGGACCTGATGGAAGGCTTCTCCCAGGGCTCCTCCTGGCCCGGCCCGCTGCGGGTCCCGCGCACCCGGCACCCAGTCACCGGCCCAGGGCCCGGCCCCAGCGCCGACGAGGACCACAGCCTGCTGACCAGAGTCGTAAACCGGCCGCCCCCGCCCTCACGGCCCTTCGAGGCTGTGCAGCCGGCGCAGCCCCGCCCCAAGAGCCGGAGCCCCGCGCGCCCACGGAGCCGGCCGGCGCCCCCGCCTCGCCCGGCCTTTCCCGCTTTCCCGCGAGCCGCGGCAGGGCCGTGCGACGGGCTCCCGGGAGCTGGCGTCGTCCGGACGCGGCCCACGTGCCCCACAGGCCAGGACAAGGCGCGGCCCCCGCCACGCCGGACGCCGTCCGGGCCGCGGGGGCTCAGGTCAGAAGCAAGTGGAGCGCGGCTTCTCGCTGCTCGCGGGGAGCCTGCCCGACGGAGAAACGATCTCGCAACGGCAGCCATCAGGTCGCTCCTCGGATGGACCTCGAGCGCCAGCACCAGAGCCCAGTCCCCCTTATACTCACACGCGCGCCGCGACAGCTCCGTGCCCGTCCCCGCGCGCAAGGGCCCTGACCGGAGCGGCCGAGCCGGCGCGCCTCCCCCCTCGGCGACTGGCCGAGTCGTCCCGGGAACCGCGGGGCTGCAGATAAAAGGATTCTCTTAAAACCTCCCTTCCCGAAACAACGAACCCAAGCTAAGCCCTCTGTACATTATTCCCGACTTTACGAAAATTTCAAGTAAAGGCGTTATTTCACAACACTCCAAGTACCCAAACACAGGGCCACCTGGGCGGTCCAGCGTCTGCCTTCCGCTCATGTCATGATCTTGGGGTCCTGGGCTTGAGCCCTGGTCGGGTCCCTGCTCAGTGGGGAGTCCCTCTCCCTGGCCCTCAGCCCTCCTCCTGCTCATCCTGTCTCAAATAAATAATCTTTTTTTTTTTTTATGAAGACTTAAAAAAAATTTATTTGACAGAGAGAGACACAGCGAGAGAGGGAACACAAGCAGGGGGAGCGGGAGAGGGAGAAGCAGCCTCCTATGGAGCAGGAAGCCTGACGGGGCCGATCTCAGTACCCTGTGATCATGACCTGAGCCAAAAGCAGATGCTTAAGGACTCAGCCAGGCAGGCACCCCTCAAATAACCTTAAAAAAAAAAAAAAAAAAAAAAGCAAAAATAAAAACGTTTCATTTTTTATGGTCTTAAATTTAAGATATTAGCAACTTTAAAAAATTGATAAGCATACTCTAGTCCATTTCATACACAAAACTTCAAAAATATCCATACTGTATTCTGTCGCAAAATTGGGCTTAAAAAAAAATCCATACTGAGAGGTAAACAAAATGAAATGACGAATAACTAGTTTAACAAATACACAGTGAAACCAATGTTTACTTTTACTTATTATTATGGGGGGCAGGGGAGAGGGAGAAGGAGAATCTGGAACACATTCCATGCCCAGCACAGAGGCCGACAGGGCTCAAATCAAGACCCTGAGATCATGACCTGAACCAGAATCAAGAGTTGGATGCTTGGGACGCCTGGGTGGCTCAGTTGGTTAAGCGGCTAACTTCGGCTCAGGTCATGATCCCAGCATCCTGGGATCGAGTCCCACATCCGGGCTCCTTGCTTGGTGGGGAGCCTGCTTCTCCCTCTGCCTCTGCCTGCCACTCTGTCTGTCTGTGCTTGCTCTCGCTTCTCTCTCTATGACAAATAAATAAATAAAATCTTTAAAAAAAAAAAAGAGTTGGATGCTTAACTGAGCCATCTAGGCGCCCCCATGTTCACTTTCTTATCAGCTTTACTAAGGTGCAGCTCTCGGGCAATAAAACGCACCCGTGTGAGGTACACCGCTGAATGAGTTTTGTCACCGGCTCGTCCCCTGCACTCCTCACACCACCAACCCCTCCCCGCGGCCCCGCAAGCACAGATGTGGGCCTGTCGTTGTGTCCTGACAGCCTCGTCTGTTTGCGGGGGAATTCCGCACAAACGGACCGTGCAGTGTGCTGCTGTGGGCCGGCTTCTCTCATCCCCAAGATGCTTCTGGTATCATCCGTGTTGCTATGCACATCAGTAATTTGCTCCTTTTTACTGCTGGGTAGGATCCTGCTGTCTGGATAGACCACACTCTGCCAGTCCATTCACCTGTTAATGGGCATGTGGGTTGTTTCCGCTTTGGGACTGGGATGAAGAAAGCTGTCTTGAGTATTCATGTGCCGGTATCTATGTGGACAAGTGTTCTGGCTTCTCTTGGGTAACCAGCGTCAAGAAAGCAGAACAGGTGGGGTACGTGGTACTTTTGTGTTTGACTTACAGAAACTGCCACATTGTTTTCCAAACTGAAGCCTGCCATTTTATAACCCTACAGGCACATGGGAAGTTCTAGGTTCTCTACATCTTTACCCAACACTTGGTGGTATCAATGTTTACATTTCAATTATCCTCTTTTTAAACAAAAAAACCCCTTGGCAAAGAAAGTGTTCCATAAATGGCATTTAGATAAGTAATTTTATTTTTTAATTTTTTAGAAAGATTTTATTCATTTATTTGAGAGAGAGAAAGGGCACAAGCAGGGGGAGAGGCAGAGGGAAAAACAGACTCCCGGGTGAGCAGGGAGCCTGATGCTTAACTGACTGAGCCACCCACGCACCCCTAGATAAGTGATTTTATTTTATTTTATTTATTTATTTTTTAAGAGATTTTATTCATTTATTTGACAGAGAGAGATCACAAGTAGGCACGGAGGCAGGCAGAGAGAGAGGGGGAAGCAGGCTCCCTGCTGAGCAGAGAGCCCGATGCAGGACTCGATTCCAGGACCCTGAGATCATGACCCGAGCCAAAGGCGGAGGCCCAACCCACTGAGCCACCCAGGCACTCCTAGATAAGTGATTTTAAAAAGCATAAAAATGTCCATAATTTAATGTCCAAAAAAGTGATCAACACCAAACATACTGTGACCAGATTTTCAATAAATAAGCTAACAATAAATAAGACTAGTCAGAAGTTATGGGCACCTGGGTGGCTCAGTGGGTTAAAGCCTCTGCCTTCAGCTCAGGTCATGATTCCAGGGTCCTGGGATCGAGCCCCACATTGGGCTCTCTGCTCAGCAGGGAGCCTGCTTCCCCCTCTCTCTGCCTGCCTCTCTGCCTACTTGTGATCTCTCTCTGTCAAACAGATAAATAAAATCTTTAAAAAAAAAAAAAAGACTAGTCAGAAGCTAGATAAGGAAAGCGCCTGGGTGGCTCAGACGGTTAACTGTCTGCCTCCGCTCAGGTCCGGATCGGGCTCTCTGCTCTGGAGGGTGTCAGTCTCTCCCTCTGCCGTCCCCTTCTCTGTCTCTCATGAATAAACAAAACCTTAAAAAAAAAAAAAAAAGGTAGATAAGGAAAAGGGGCTTATTTCCCAGGCTAATACCTCATTTGTACTAAGCCATGGCTCCCGAAGCTACCATATGCCTGAAAAACAGGCTGTCACAACTAAGATATTCAGAAAGACTATGCCTCACTTGATAACTATGGTTGAAATCTCTGGATCACAAGTCAACAGGTAACACGCCTTTAATCAAAGGTATTCTTTTGTCTCTTCAGGTAATGTTATAAATAGAATTTTGAAACTGGTGATACAATAACCCAGGCATTAAAAACAAACAAACCACTGCGGACAATTACACGACACATGCACGTCTCCCGCCCCACGCCAGTCACACCGTGAAGACCTCGCTGTGTCTTCCCACACACCAGCAATGCAACCTGTCAACAGGTGCCTGGTGTCTTTTTCTAACACGTGCAAAAAACTTATCAGAGACGGCAATTTTATTTATGGAAACAAAAGGACTCAATCACCTGGCACAGTGTCCCTTCTGTTAATGACTCTTCACACAGCAGTTCCTGAAAAATTATGCTTTTGCCAGACTTTTATTTTTCTGGTATAAATGATTTTCATTCAAAAACACACTAAACGCAAAAACAAAGCAAACAAAAAAACCACACTAAATGCCCTCTAAAGAGATATTTTGACATTACAGTTTCAGGCAAACAGCCAATTTACTCAACCCAGCCGCTTGTCAGAGCAGAGGATGTGCCTTGCCCAGACGAGCCCCAGTGCTGTGCTGTGAGCACGTTCCAGGGGACAAAGGGTGGCCGTCTCCTCTGCCCTCTGGTCCGCTGCGCTCCTGGGTTAACTCTGTCGGTTTGAAGTGCTCTCTCATTTGGCTTGTGCTACCCTAATGATGCTTTCCCGTACTGTAACAATTTAATATAAAATAATATTTTACTTCTTGTCCTTAGGAACTAGAAAGACCATACAGGATTTGGAAATGAGACTGTACCAAGCAATGGCTAAAGGAGACTCGTCCACTCTATGCCTTCTCTGGTCTGGTCACTCAGAAACACGACGTTACCAGCTGTGTATTCAGCGTCGTCTCCTCTCCCTCGCACACAGACCCGGGAGCCCTTCCTCACATTCTGGCGCGCCGCATCCCCGAGGCTGGGCAGATGCTGATCAGCGCCACGCCGTCTTCTGACTGGCATCACCCGCCTGGTGTGCTTCACTCGCCCCGGACCGCCACGTCTCGTTTGTCGCTAGAGAAAATACTGTGACTGGGTTTTCCCTTCCACCTGTCTCATGACGGGGTCCTGCCCACTCGCCCCAGCAGCTGCACACGGTTCAGAGATCTTTCAAGACCCAAGCTGCTAGCTATTCCAGACGCACGTCTTACACACTGACAAAACGCCTGTAAGACAGGTCTTCGAAACACGGCTTCTGTTTGCTTTTCCTACAGTCTAGTCATTGGTCTTCCCACGTAGCAGGGAACTCCTGGCTCCCTCCCTCCCCGCTTCCCGTAACTTTATTTTATTTATTTATTTATTTATTTAATTTAACAGAGAGAGATGACAGCAGGCAGAGAGGCAGGCAGAGAAAGAGAGAGAGGAAGCAGGCTCCCTGCTGAGCAGAGAGCCGGATGCGGGGCTCGATCCCAGGACCCTGGGATCATGACCTGAGCCGAAGGCAGCGGCTTAACCCACTGAGCCACCCAGGCGCCCCCTGTAACTTTATTTTTAAGCTCAGTTTGAGTGCAATCTCCCCCAAAGTTGAAAAACTGGTGAAGAAAATGATGTGAAAGGAAGAATTTACATCTCGAAGCCATTCCACAGAGGGACGCCTTCCCGTTCCCCACTGCCGCCACCCATGCCTCGAAGCCTTCTTCACCTCCTTTGGCCAGTACAACACACTCCACTACATGACACTTTAGTTTTCAAATGTATCTATGTGTTGCTTACTATTTATGTAAGAAAGTTTTCATTATTCAACTCATACACTGTACACTTGTGAAAACAATTTGGGAATCAAGAGCCCACGTTATTCATTCCAAGGCTATGTATTAGTTCTCTGTTGCTGCTAATAGATCACATCTAAATTCAGGGGCTTAAAACACAACAAATATTCATTATGGCTCACAGTTTCTGTGGATAAAGGATCAAGAAGCAGCTTGGCTGGGCAGTTCTGGCTTAAGATGTCTCATGATCCTGGGGCACCTGGATGGCTCATTTGGTTAAGTATCCGACTCTTGATGTCTGCTCGAGTCATGATCTCTGGGTTGTGAGATCAAGCCCTGCATCAGGCTCTGTGCTGGGCATACAGCCTGCTTAAGATTCTCTCCCTCAGGGCGCCTGGGTGGCTCAGTCATTAAGTGTCTGCCTTTGGCTCAGGTCATGATCCCAGGGTCTGAGGCTCGAGCCCCGCATCAGGCTGCCTGCTCAATAGGAAGCCTGCTTCTCCCTCTCCCTCTCCCCTTGCTTGTGCTCCCTCTCTCACTGTGTATCTCTCTGTCAAATAAATAAATCTTGAAAAAAAAGAAAAAAAAAAAAGATTTCTCATGAGGTTGAGCCGAATGTTAGGGCTTAAGGCTTGATGAGCTGGAGAATCTGATTCCAAGACGGCACACTCACGTGGCTACCAAGCAGACCTCTTCACAGAGCTGCTTGCTTGAGTGCACCCACAACATGGTGGCTGATGTCCCCCAAAGCAAACAGTCTAAGAGGGAGCGCCGGGGGAAGCTATCTTTAATGAATTAGCCTCAGAAGTTACATAGTATCACTTCTTCCAAATTCTGTTAGGAGCAAGTCATTATGTCTGTGAGAAGAGTGGAATTAGACTCCATCTTTGGAAGAGAGGCATTTTATTTTATTTTTAAAAAGATTTTGTTTATTGGGGCGCCTGGGTGGCTCAGTGGTTTAAGCCGCTGCCTTCGGCTCAGGTTATGATCTCAGGGTGCTGGGATCGAGTCCCGCATCGGGCTCTCTGCTCAGCGGGGAGCCTGCTTCCCTCTGTCTCTCTCTGTCTGCCTCTCCATCTACTTGTGATTTCTCTCTGTCAAATAAATAAATAAATAAAATCTTAAAAAAAAAAAAAGATTTTGTTTATTTATTTGACAGAGAAAGAGACAGCAAGAGAGGTGAACACAAGCAGGGGGAACGGGAGAGGGAGAAGCAGCCTCCCAGGGCTTGAGCAGAGAGCCCAATGTGGGGCTCGATCCCAGGACCCTGGGATCAAGACCTGAGCCGAAGACAGACACTTATCGACTGAGCCACCCAGGCACCCCGAAGAGAGGCATTTTAAAGAATCTGCAGACATATTTTTAAAACTGCCACATCCATTTACTGTAAAGTCTGACGAAGACTCTATCCGTCTCTCATTCTGTTACTGGCTACTTGCAGGAGTTCAGTTGTTATTCCCAACAGCACTGTCACCTACAGAGACAGGGAATGTTTACGTTTATGGGCCTCTGTTTCAGAGAGCTAGCTAACAATGCAATCAGTAGAGGTTTTAACCATAAATGCTGCTTTCATCCTCAAGGACTAACCTAAATTCCTTGGCAGTCAGTCAACAGGAAAGACTAGTGGATTTTGTCAGCAACTAAACACCGACCGGCTACTGGGTCACCTCAGATGTCAGCCCTCATCCTGATGTGCTGACTTTAATACTCAACTAAGTAACTTCACCCTGGCTATAACAGACAAGAATGTCATTGTACTATTACTTGGGCAAAGAAAATTCCCCAAGCTTTCAAGTCGCGATGAGACGCCGTGCTGGCGCTCAACGGTCTGTCCTCTTTGCCCCTTTCTGCACTAGCTGACGCGGAGGCCACAGAGGCACCCTTGGAGAGCTCCAGCCCTCCAGCCCTGCTCTCTCTCAAAGGAGCCCCAGAGCCGCCATTCCCCGGGTCAGATTCACATTTTGATTTGTAGGCCAAACCAGCACTTCTCCCCAGCATGTCTAAAACCAAACTCCCCCTTCCCTCCGACCCCAGCTTCCTCCCTCAACGTCTTACTGTTATCAATGACCACATTTCCCCCAGGAACCTAGGCCTCACCGGTGACTTCAGCCTACGTGGCTGAAAACATAAGCCGTTGCTCAGCGCTCCTGATCGCTCTCATAGCCAGCTTTCCTCTCCACTCCAGAGCTGACACTTCCCACCTTCCTATTTTTTTTTAATTTTATTTATTTATTTGTTAGAGAGGGAGAGAGCGAGCGAGCACAGGCAGACAGAGCGGCAGGCAGAGGGAGAAGCAGGCTCCCCACCAAGCAAGGAGCCTGATGTGGGACTCGATCCCAGGACACTGGGATCATGACCTGAGCCGAAGGCAGCTGCCCAACCCACTGAGCCACCCAGGCGCCCCCACCTTCCTCTTTTTGCCCACGTTATTCCTTCTGGCTGCAAAGCCCTTTCCCCCACTTCCTAAACTCTACCCGTCCTTCCAGGCTCTGTGGCAATGCCATCTGCTTCCCGAAGCTTTTCCTGATCCTCTACAGATAATCTCTCCTGCAATTGTTCTGACCCTCAGGATCTGACATCACTTCCAGAGACGTGAGAGAACTCCTTCCTAATGAGTTCCAGATTCTACAGATGCAACCGCACGCAACGTGCACTTGCACGTCATCTTGTTAACCCAAGCTGGTGGCTATTTTACTGACCGCTTACACAGTGCCTCCGGGGGAAGCTCCGCAGCCCCCCAGAGGAGAGAGCTGAGCTCCGGCAGCCGGTTGAGGGGCTCTCCCGAGCCCAGTGGTGCAGGAGCAGCAGCGCCAGCAGCTCAGCCCGGGTCTGCATCTCGTAGTGGATGCTGTCCCCTCACACGGGATGTGCTGGCCCCTGCTGCTCTCAGAACAGGCTCCAGCACATACACGGAGGACTGCCCCCACTACCAGCTGTCTAGTGTTTCAAAGGGCAAATGTTCTACCAGATGCCATCTGCTGATTAGTCTGAATTGGATGAAAATGCTGTTTTTAGGGGCACCTGGGTGGCTCAGTTGTTAAGCATCTGCCTTTGGCTCAGGTCATGATCCCGGGGTCCTGGGACTGAGCCCTGTGTCAGGCTCCCTGCTCAGTGGGGAGTCTGCTTCCCCCTCTCCCTTTTTTTTTTTTTTTTTTAAGATTTTGTTTATTTATTTGACACACAGAGAGAGATCACAAGTAGGCAGAGAGGCAGGCAGAGAGAGAGGGTGAAGCAAGCTCCCCGTTGAGCAGAGAGCCCGGTGCGGGGCTTGATCCCAGGACCCTGAGATCATGACCTGAGCCAAAGGCAGAGTTTTAACCCACTGAGCCACCCAGTCAGCCTCTCCCTCTCCTTGTGATCCTTCTCCCTGCTCATGCTCTGTCTCAAATTAATAAATTTTTTTTTTCAAGAATGAATGAATTAAAACCTCCTTTCTTCTAAATTGTATTACAGACGTATGCCTTTTGAGCTTGTGTCTCCATGACCTTGAAATTCTTCTTTTCCGATATTTCCTTTGGAAGTCAGTCTCTCTCTGGGACTCCAGTTGTGAGTCTACTGTCAAGTATACATTCCACAGTGACCGCACAGGCCTCCCCGTCCCCAGTCTCACTGCCAGCCCCATGCCGGACACGGAACTCTCACACCAGCACCAGAGGCTCTCTCTAAAACACAGCTCATCCTTTCCCTTGCTTACAACCCTGCAAGAGTAAGGCCAGGCTCAGCGCAGTGAGGATCCGGCCCCTCCCCTGACCAGTACAGATCAGCTCTAGCCCCGGCTCAGCATCACCCCCACCTTCCTCGTCCCCACATCTTCTTTTTTTTCTTTTTAAAGATTTTATTTATTTATTTGACAGAGAGAGATCACAAGCAGGCAGAGAGGCAGGCAGAGAGAGAGGAGGAAGCAGGCTCCCTGGGCTCAGTCCCAGGACCCTGAGATCATGACCCCAGCGGGAGGCAGAGGCCCAACCCACTGGGCCGCCCAGGCGCCCTCCTCGTCCCCACATGTACCCTCCACTGTTACCAACGTGTTTTGCGCTCTCTGCTGCCCACAGCGCTTCACGCTCTTCCCCGTGTCCTAGCAGATGCCTCTGATCTCCAGCTCCCGGAAATCTCTGAGAGCCACCTCAGGAAGTGAATCAGATCAAATCCGATTATTTCAGTGTCTTGTTCTACCTTTCCTGCACTTCTCAGGCTGTGCTGTGATTTGTTTACCCACCTATCTCTAAAAACACCCTTTCTTTCACTGTGGAATGTGAATCAGTCTTCTAGTAGCCACCACCGAACAATGTGCCTGTATGTCTTTGGTCTAAAACCAAAATAAATTGGATAGAGTTGTTTTAAAAAGAATAAAGAAAGAAATTTTAAGCCTCGGTAGTAGTTATCTGAGTGGGTTTTTTTTTAGTAATTCTTTAACCTGTGCATATTTCACACATTCTCTGTATATTTCACACTAAAATGGTAAAAAAATAATTAGATCAATCAGCCAGGATCCTTTCTGGTAATTTAACAAGATATTTGTTTAAAACTTTAACTAATGTTTTATTTTTTAATTTTTATTTGTTGGTATAACCGATTTTTTAAAGTACAACTGGGTTCTCAGTATGACGTCACTCCAAAAATGACAAACATGTCAAAAGTGAAACTCTGACAAAATAATTAGGATAAGATCTATTTTTCCCCACATAATAGTCTAGATCCTTTAGTCATTTCTCTTTTTGCATATCTCACCACAGTTGGAAATGTTCAGGTTTGGAGAGCATTTTTACTTGCTTACTTAGCAAACAAAAGAAAACACCTGATAATGATATCAAGATAGAATATAAACATGGAGACTTATTTGTATCACAAAAAAATACTTAGTAAAATTGAGTCTAACATTTCATTATATTCTGGAGCTGCAACATTTCAATTATTAAGCCTCACAAATAGGAGCCAATTAGTATCCAAAATACTCCCCAACCCCTGTAATAATACTATGATACGCTATTTTATCTGATAAAATGAATTACTCTTATGATTAAAATTCACCCACAGGTGTGCCTGGGTGCTCAGTGGGTTAAATGGCTGCCTTTAGCTCAGGTCATGATCCCAGAGTCCTGGGATTGAGTCCCACATTGGGCTCTCTGCTCAGCAAGGAGCCTGCTTCTCGCTCTCTCTCTGCCTGCCTCTCTGCCTACTTGTGATCTCTCTCTGACAAATAAAATCTTAAAAAAAAAAAAAAAAACTTCCTCTCTTCTGTTTGAATAAAAAATAAATAAAATTCACCCATATAAAGTCAAAGTTTGGTTTGACCCATGTTTATACCCAAAGCAAGTGGCCAAGAACGATGAGGGCCGGAAAGACCGGGAGGAAACAGATGACACAGACAACACTAAGGGGAAAACCACCACATTCCCCATAAGAGCTACAAAGCAAAACACCATGGGAACTGCTGTTTCCCACAGTACAGCCCCCAAGACACACGGAACGATGCTCCTGATTGTAACATCTATGAGGCAAGATAAAACACAAACACCTACTTTTGAAAGCGCCACTGGGCTGCCACAATGGTAAGAAGTTCCGGGGGGGTACCCGAAGTTCTGGGTCACAAGAGAATGCTGCGGCTGGCTTGTGTCCTGTAGGTCTGTGCCTCTCCGGCCCTATCACCTCCTTGTGCCTGGTTCCCAGGTACACAGGCAACTGCTGGTCTACCTTCTGCTACTACTAGTCAGTTTACATTTCCTAGAGGATTTTTTTTTCTTTTTTAAGGGAAGAGGGTGATAAGGGCAGAGGGAGAGGGAGAGACAATCTTAAGCAGGCTCCAGTCTGGTAAGGGGCTTGATGTCACGACCCTGAGATCATGACCTGAGCCAAAATCAAGTCAGACACTTAACTGACTGAGCCACCCAGGCACCCTACGTGTCCTAGAGTTTTATACAGAGGGAATCAAGCAGTATGTACTCCATGGTCTGGCTTCTACCTTCCACCATAATGATTCTGAGAGCCATCCATGTTGCCGTGTGTATCAGCGGCCCGCGCCTTGTCACTGCTCGGTAATATTTCATTATATGGATACATAATGCTTTTCATCCATTTACCTGTCACTAGACATTAAGGTTGTTTCCAGATTTTGGCTACCACAAACCAAACTGCTCTGAACACCCATGTACATGTCTGTATGGCTGGCTGCTTCCTTTTTGCTTCTGTAATTACTTTGGAATAGAACTGCTGGATTGCATAATAGATTCATGTTCAAGTTTAAAAAAAATTTCACTCATTCATTCATTTATTTTAGTCAAAGAATGAGCAGAGCGGGGGAAGGGGCAGAGAGAGAGGAGAGCACCAATCCTAAGCAGCTCCATGCCTAGCATGGAGAATGACGCGGGGCTCCATCTCAGGACCCTCAGTCATGACCTGAGCTGAAATCAAGACCAACTCAGGTGCCCTGATTCATATTCAAGTTTTAAAGAAATTTGTTACACTGTTTACCAGTTTTTTGGTTTTTTTTACTAGATTGTACCATGTTATATTCTCAACAGCAGTATTTGAGAATTCTGGGCTCTCCACATCCTCACCAACACTTGTTAGGAAGGGTGGCTCAGTTGTTAAGCGTCTGCCTTCGGCTCAAGTCATGATCCCGGGGTCCCGGGATCGAGCCCCTAATCAGGCTCTCTGCTTGGCAGGAAGCCTGCTTCTCCCTCACCCGCTCCCCCTGCTTGTGTTCCCTCTCTTACTGTGTCTCTGTCAAATAAAATCTTTTAAAAAAATGTAGACATTCTAATAGGTATACAGTGGTATCTCACGGTGGTTTTAACTTAAATTTCCCTAAAGATTAATGATGCTGAACACCTTTCCACGTACTTACTTAGCATACACACTTTCTCTCCAATGAAGCATCTATTCAAATCTTTTGCCTGTTTCTTTAAAAAATCAGCCTGCTTATTTTCTTGAGTTTTAAGACTTCTTTGTATATTCTGGGTATAAGTCCTTTGTCGGATACAGGATTTCCAAGTATTTCCTCCCAGACTGTGTCTTGTCTTTTCATAACAAATAAGATTTTAAAAGCACATTATATTTACTAAATAGCCAAATAAACAGAGCTAATGACAGGATTTACTAACTGAAAGATATATAAGAAACCATGCAAAACAGAGTACAAAGAGATAAAGTAAAAACATAAAAGAGAAATTAAGAGACAAGGAGAAGAAAATGAAAGATATAGCATATGTCTAATAAGCACTCCAGAAGGCAAAAATAAAAAGAATGTAGAAAAAGAAATACCTGTACAGATAATTGCAGAGATTTTTTCAGACGTGCTGATAAATGCTGATTCTCAGAATTGGTAAATTCAACAAATCCCACAGGGGAAAGTTAAAGAAATCCACATCTCCTTCTTTCTTATAGTGGAGGATTATTTAATCCTAATTTCAGGGGCACCTGGATGGCTCAGTGGGTTAAAGCCTCTGCCTTAGGCTCAGGTCATGATCCCAGGGTCCCTGGGATCCTCCCTGCTCAGTGGGGAGCCTGCTTCTCCCTCTCTCTCTCTCTCTCTGCCTGCCTCTCTGCCTACTTGTGACTTCTGTCAAATAAATAAATAAAATCTTTTTAAAAAAATCCTAATTTCATTAAACCCCAAACCACTAAACTACAGTAAAGGCATTTTGACAATGAATACTAGAAAATCATAGAAATGAACTAGCAGGAGAGGAGACCACAAAAATGTTTAGAGCTAAAAAGAAAACGAATGGGAAAGGCACTCGAGTGGGCCTGTGACCACCGCAAGCTGGAAGAGCTACGACTGGACGAGCCCTGGCACATCACAGAATATTTGTCTTGAGAACTGGCAACACCTTCTGATTCTAGAAGCAGCAGAATTCTACATATTTATTCTCCAGACACTTGAAACTTTACCTGATCTGGAGACAGGAGGCACAGCTGAGGGCAGGCACCGTATGTTAAACAGCATGACCAAGTCCCCATATTAGTAACAAATGCTTCAGGAAATAAACTCTCAGGGGCACCTGAGTGGCTCAGTGGGTTAAGCCGCTGCCTTCAGCTCAGGTCGTGATCTCAGGGTCCTGGGATCGAGCCCCGCATCGGGCTCTCTGCTCAGCGGGGAGCCTGCTTCCTCCTCTCTCTCTTTCTACCGGCCTCTCTGCCTGCTTGTCATCTCTCTCTGTCAAATAAATAAATAAAATCTTTCTAAAAATAAATAAATAAATAAACTCTCACAGTTATGGCCAGTTGCTTTGACAAAGGTACCAAGACAATTCAATGGAGAAGGAATAGTCTTTTCTTTTCTTTTAATAATCTTTTTTTTTTTGAAGATTTTATCTATTTATTTGACAGACAGAGATCACAAGTAGGCAGAGAGGCAGGCAGAGAGAGGGGGAAGCAGGCTCCCTGCTGAGCAGAGAGCCCGATGTGGGGCTTGATCCCAGGACCCTGGAATCATGACCTGAGCCAAACGCAGAGGCTTTAACCCACTGAGCCACCCAGGCGCCCAGGGAATAGTCTTTTCACCAAATGCTGCAGGGATAAATAGATATTAAGAGGCAAGAGAATAAATCTGGATCCCTGCTTCATATGAAAACCAAAAATCAACTCACAATGGATCATAGCCCCAAACATTGAGAGCTACAACTATAAAGCTCTTAGAAGAAAGCAGAGGGGCCAGATTAACTGGCCTTGGCAGTTCACTGCGCAAGCAGGAATAAAGCAGGAACTGACTCATAGTTGAGCGTGGCTGGCCGAGAAAACAGGAAAAGCACTTCCAGGACACCTAAGGAAAACGGTGCCCTGCAGAAGCGTTTCCACGGCAGACCTGACACCACTCTCCTTACAGACTGGTTTGAATGGAAGCCCTGGGCTGTCCTCTGGGAACTCGGATTTGGGGAGGGTTCCCTCCATTCCCAGAAGTGATGAGAGAAGCTTGCTGAACCTGAACTTGTACACTTGGGGCTCCACTGAGCTGCACTGGCCAACAGCATGTCACACCTGTTGTCATAGCCGCTGTGGCAGACAGCACGCATGATTCCACTGTATGATTCATGTATGTGTGATTCCACTGGGGAAGGCCTCTTGGAAGCTGGTGCCTGGGGTCCTCAGATTTCACCCCACACGCCTTTGTGCTTCACTGAGCTCACCCTATAGCATGTCACTGCAGTCCAGCAGAGCTGTGAGTACAACCAGCTCCTGAGTTCTGTGAGTCCTCCTGGCAAATCACTGAAACTAGGGGCGTCTGGGGGGCTCAGGTGTTAAGCATCTGCCTTCAGTTCAGGTCATGATCCCAGGGTCCTGGGATTGAGTCCTGCATTGGGCTCTCTGCTCAGCGGAGAGCCTGCTTCCTTCTCTCTCTCTGCCTACTTGTGATCTCTGTCAAATAAATATACAAAATCTTAAAAATAAACAAACAAACAAATAAACAAAACTGCTGAAACTAGGGGTGCTCCTGAGGACCCGTGCCGCAACTATATTCTAAGAGAAATCCATTTGCTTTTCGGTAGCATACGGTCAAAGCCAGATTCCCAGAATTCTACTGGACAAGTACGTTCTGAATGCTTAGGACAGTGTGTGCATGTGACCCGGAGGCCCCCAAACCTGGCAGGGCAACACAGGCATTTGGGAGTTCTGCAGGCCTGCCCAGGCTCACTGCAGCAAAAGTCCGGCCAGTGGCCGGGCATTTACTTCTTAGAAAACCTGACTTGTTGACCTGCAACTTTCGTAGAGCAGGACTTCCTGAACTTCTTGCCCCAGCAGCTGCTAATGGGCATGAATCACACGAGCTCAGCTTCCGCTCCTCTTCCACCCCACACCCGCCCTCCTCCCGCAGCCGCAGCTCGACCCAGTCCTTGCTGCTGGGGCCCACAAGCCGGGTTCGGCGCCATTTGCCCAGGGTGTATAAAGTGTTGGGAGAAAGATCGTTTCTTAAAGATTTTATTTATTTAGTTGACAGAGATCACAAGCAGGCAGAGAGGGAGGCAGAGAGACAGGGGGAAGCAGGCTCCCCGCTGAGCAGGGAGCCCGATGCGGGGCTCGATCCCAGGACCCTGAGACCATGACCTGAGCCGAAGGCAGAGGCTTTAACCCACTGAGCCCCCCCCAGGCGCCCCTTGAAAAATGTTTTTAGTATCTTATGAACTTTAAAAATGCACATAAAAGTGCCTTGTAGACATTAAGAACTTTACGAACATACTATATTACTGGGCTTAACAGGCAGATGTGTGCACCATAAAATATAGCAGCGTCTTTGATGTGATGCTTCCAGGGCAAAGTTATACCTCCTGACAGCTCTCTGCCCTCCTCTAATTAAAAACTCACATCAATGCTATAGGTACACTTTTAACTTTGGTTTCAGATTTCAGCTTTGTTGATCTTGAGATATAAGCATTATCTCCGTGTTAAGAAATAACTTCATCAGGGAAAGATCGCAGACGCCTCACATTTAAACATCAGAACTCGCTTTACAGGGGTGCCTGGGCGGTTCAGCTGAGGTGGCATCTGCCTTTGGCTCAGTCATGATCTCAGGCTCCCTCGGTCTGCCTCTCTCTCTCTTTCTGCCCCTCCTCGTTCATGCTCTCTCTTGCATACTTTCTATCCAATAAATAAAAAAAAATCTTTCTTAAAAAGGAACTCACTTTATGACGGGCCCCCTCTCCTCCTGAGCCCCTTCCCGCACCCCCCCAGCACACGGCGCTGTCCTGTAACAATATACCCCTCGGGTCATGGGCAATCTTAGAACTCAAAGAATCTCCAAAATTCAGTTGGACAAGTAAGTTCTGAATGCTTAGGACAGTGTGTGCATGTGACCTGGAGGTCCCCAAACCTGGCAGGGCAACACAGAAGGGCATGTGGGGAGTTCTGGAGGCCTGCCCAGACTCACTGAATCAAAAGTCCCGCCAGTGGGGTGTGGGCCTTTTTTTTTCTTAAGACTTTCTGAAGCAAATATAACTGGCAGAACCCCACAGAGGCTCCTCTACATTTGGTGTGAACAAGCATGTCAGAAGGCAGGCAGGTGAACGGGATTTGTGGAACAGTCTTTAGACATTGGAGGCTAAGGAACGAGAATTCCTAATCTTTTTTCTTTTTTTTAACATTTTATTTATTTAGTTTTTAGAGAGAGAGAAAAAGAGAGAGAGAGTGCACAAGCAGTGGGAGCAGCAGACTCCCTGCTGAGCAGGGAGCCCGATTTGAGGCTCTCTGACCTGAAGGCAGACACTCAACTGACTGAGCCACCAAGCTGTCCCAGGAGAATTCACAATCTGGACATCACAAATAGTTCTGAGTGGCACAAGCACTATGACATTGGAGCCAAAGAGAAGAAAGTATAACTTAGTGCGTCACTTGCCTATGCGGTGAATAATATCTGCAAAGTCTAAAAATTATAAACCCTACTAAATGGTTTTCAGGAGGCTTACTTAGTCAGATAACAGTACAGATATTATTAAACTTGACAACATAAAAGCACAGCTGAAAGAACTGGAAGGTAGGAGGGAAAGAGGAAGTGGGAAATGCAGGACAGGTGCTGACACCGGCTCTTACAAGGAGAGAGGCCTGGAGATCCGGTTTGAAGTTGATAGTATAAAGAAACAGAGATAGAAGGTTAACATTTAAAGTCTTAACAGTAGCCAATAAAAGAACTAAACTCACAGTTCAATAATACTAAGTTGGGAAGCAGAGAGGCAAAGTCACTTGCTCAAGTCGAGCTGGCGAGGAGACTGACTACGGGTCCTGCACGCTCCAGCCTCGGACTGTGCCAAGCCCTGTGCCGGGAAGTAACCTGCCCAACGTCACACACCTGCTTAGCAGCAGAGCCGGAAAAAGAAACTAGTTCTCGGGGCGCCTCTGTGGCTCACTTGGTTAAGCGACCGCCTTTGGTTCAGGTCATGATCCTGGAGACACGGCATCAAGTCCTGCATCAGGCTCCCTGCTTGGCCAGGAGCCTGCTTCTCCTTCTGACCTTTCCCCTTCTCGTGCTCTCTCACACTCTCTCTCCCTCAAATAAATGAAATCTTTAAAAGGAAAATAAGGAAAAAAAAAGAAACTAATTCTCTAGCCTAAAAATTATTTGGAAAAGTTATTCCTAAAATTTCCAGAAAAGACCATGTTGAAAATTTCTCTCATTCGCTCCTCGCTCATTCCTTCATTCCTGCTCATCCTTTCCTCGGACACACACACACACACACACACGACACTTCTTAAAAAGAGCTCCTCTGCTGAGCCCACTTCCTCTCTTCCCCTCCACATCAGGCCTGTTCTCCGGAGCGACACCAGCTGACAGAGCGAGTCCCCTCTGCTGGAGGCAACTATGAAGATTTCCACCCCCAGCCATTTTGTCTTTCAAGACCCCACAGAAGGATGAGGAGATCCACACCAGACACGGGGTGAGCCTGCCTGCTCATCCCTGAGTCTAGAGACGGAGACCACTGGCTTCTGGGGGCCGGGCCATGGGCAAGAGCACCAAGCACAAGGTGAGCAGCTGCTGCGCCGGGACAGGCTGAGGCCACAGGCTGCGGAGGGTGCCGAGGCCGGGGCCAGGCCGGGGACCAGAGACCGGCCAGGGTGTGGACCAGACCGCAGACTGCCAGAACCACTCAGTGGCCTGCGGAACTTCACAAAAACTTGTGAAATACTCAACAGAAATGCCAATCTACCCCCAAAATAAGACTTCAAAAATAAATGATAACCCAGACTCATCAGTACCTATAAAAAGCAATTCCAAAATTTCACCTTGATTCGCTAGTACTTACGCCATTTTCTGTGCGTTTCTCTGCAGGAACATTTATTACATTCCTCTGAGTTCTCTGCTCTTGGGTCTGACGGCCGCCTGGAGAAATGAAAGGGCCAGACTTACTAAAAGGCTAGAAAGAGGACACCCTCCCATCTCTTCACTTACTTAATTATTTATGCGACACAAGCACAATATACCAGGTTAACAACTCAACCCTTGATACAGTTGAAAAAATGCTTTATAGTTAATTTTTATAAAGTTGTTTAAATGAAATTTCTTCTTCTATTTCAGAATCTTGAAATTGACCTATATCAAAAGATTTCTAACACTTAAAAACGGTCAAGATGGCAAGTTTTATATCACATGTATTTTACCACAACTAATTTTTATTAAACATTTTTAAAAGACTTTATTATAGTAGGGACTAAAACAGAACTTAAAATCCAGCAGTGGGCGCCTGGGTGGCTCAGTTGGTTGGACGACTGCCTTTGGCTCAGGTCATGATCCTGGAGTCCCGGGATCGAGTCCCACATCGGACTCCCAGCTCCATGGGGAGTCTGCTTCTCCCTCTGACCTTCTCCTCGCTCATGTTCTCTCTCACGGTCTCTCTCTCAAATAAATAAATAAAAATTAAAAAAAAAAAAATCCAGCAGTAAAAACATCGGTGCGCAGAGCTGGTCTTCACTGGCAGGCTCACAACTGACACGGGGCATCAACCCAAATCAGGCAGTCTTAAGAATTCTCCCCTGCTCCAAAAAAATTAAAATACTGCCCAAAAAGGCTTCAGACTTAAACTGTAGAAGCTATATGCCCTGTCGTATTTTTTAAACAAAATGAAGTGTGCAGCACACTTCATGTGCACCTGGTGACTCTGAAGTCACAGCAGCCGAAGCCTCTGATGTGTGCAGCACCCACCCCAGCCCACTCATCTCTACAGCCATTACCTAATGTCATTTGAGTATTATCACACCTCATAGCCCGCCTTACTACCTGAAATCCCTGACTTCAAAGGCACATGAACTTCATGTTAAAAAGACAAAATAAAACACAGGGAAACACTTTTTCCCTCTTTCCTATTACTCTGAAACATCTGAAGAAAAATGCTATAATGGAAGTATGGCTTGCTTCACCTTAAAGCACACATTCTCAAAGCCAGTGATATTGTCCCCAAGGGGCAAAGACTGGTCCTTAGGGAACAGAAAATATCTTACTCTTTTTATGTACACAGCAAAGATGTGCAGTGCATAAACAAATACATGGTACATCGGAAAAAAGGGAGAGAAAATTCAAAAGGTGTTAAACAGATATGAGGGGCATGTCATGTGGCCGAGCACAGTCCTACAGCCACAACAGCCTCTTCACAGAGTCCAGTTTCCTGGTAGCAGGATTTATTCTCTCTCTCTCTCTCTCTCTCTCTCTCACACACACACACACACACACACAGCCACAAGCTTCCCTTGGAGTATGGCATCTGTCAGTTCACAAGGTAAATTAAATTCTTAGTTATTCTTGATATTTTTTTTTAAAGATTTTATTTATTTATTTGACAGAGAGAAATCACAAGTAGGCAGAGAGACAGGCAGAGAGAGAGAGGCAGAAGCAGGCTCCCTGCCGAGCAGAGAGCCCGATGCGGGACTCGATCCCAGGACCCTGAGATCATGACCTGAGCCAAACGCAGAGGCTTAACCACTGAGCCACCCAGGCGCCCTATTCTTGATATTTTTAAGGAATAAGGTATTCAGGTTAATTTAATATTCTAGAATGTCTTCCCCTTCCCAACAACAAGCTACCAAGAAGTTAGAGTACTATGAAACATCCAACATCAGAGTTTTACCAAGTGCCGCTCCATCTCCATAGTAAGGATGGCCTTACTGTTTGGAGTCAGCAGACAGTGAACAGTAAGGGGTGACAGGTAGGGCGAGAGCTTCTGGGGCACCAGCCCCACTGAACCCTTCATGAGAACACCTCACCAGCTGCAGTCATGACCCCATGCAGCGCGCAGAGGAGGACACGGGGCGGAGGACTAGGAAGTCACTTGCCCGTGACGCACACCAAGAAGTCAGCCTCGCCTCTGCCTCCAGCACGCCGGCTCCCGGGTCCCGCTTTATGCTCTGGCCATGGCCCTCACCGAGGCACTTTACACGCCAAGCTTGCTCCCCGAAGTGCAGACGGTGGCCGAAGTGAGTGTCCTCTATGCTCTCCTCTAGCTTCCAAATACAGAATCCTCCTCACTCTGGTGGGGGGCTCCTTCCCTTCTCAGGACGGGTCCTACAGTTCTACACAATAAACCTCCAATGTCATCCCCTTCAAATGCTATCAGTCAGTGACAACTGCCTTCCACTGGGCTCTGTGGGAAGCACAGAGGAATCATGTTCTTGGATCCTCAACTCTGGCTGTAAACCGGAGAAGCTCAGTGAACAAAAGAGGGAACAAAGCACCCTTAAAAAAAAAAAAGATTTACTTACTTGAGATGGTGGGGTGGTGGGGGCAGTAGGGAGAGGCAGAGGGAGAGAATCGTTAAAGCAGACTCTCCACGGAGAGTGGAGCCTGACATGGGGCTCGAGCCCATGACCCAGGGGATCATGACCTGACTGGAATACAAGAGCCTGACACCCAACTGACTGAGCCACCCAGGCACCCCCCGAAGGACCCACCATCTTACTCCTCGGGCTCTGAGAGACAGGCGCAGTGTGCGTAAGCACAGGCAGAGGAAAGCCGGCAGAGGGGAGAGCACTGTGGGGTCTCTTGTGAGTCGGGGCCCACAGAACATGAAGGTGCGAGAAGGGACGTGACTGAAGGGAAAAGAAGGGACGAGGAGGTTGACGAGATGGTAGGGTCCTATTACAAATGCCATCTAAGCCAGGCTGAGGAGGGTCAAGCAGGGAGGCAGGGGCTTTACGGGAAGGTTCTACAAATCAGTGCAAGCTGTGATGAATTTGGTTCTTCGGTCCTCACGGACTGTCCCTAACAGTCTCCTTCCTGGGAGCTTCCTTCAGCCTGGTATCCTGCACGCTCCCTCCACATCTTGCTCGACCCCTCAAGGTCCCCAGTCTGCCTTTTGCAAACCCGCAGCTCTGTGCTGACAGTGGTCCTCTAGGCATCGTGCAGCCCAGTAGCCCCTCCTCGCAGGATCTGCCGGGCCTGCTGTGTCAGCTCCGCAAGGCAGAGCAGCACTGCGCGGGGAGGCCGCGCCGAACTGGAAGGTCAGCACTGTCACCTTCCTTAGGGCTCTGAACAGTTCTCTTTAAGTATCCCTAACGCTTTCAAACATTATAAAGTGAGAATAAGATCTTCCTCTCAGCCCACCACCCAGGACATTAACAGTTATGCACACATATTATATCAGTAAAGGTAAAATACAAAACATTTAATTCAAGTATAGCTAAGTACGGGGCACCTGGCTGGCTCAGTCAGTTAACCGTCCGCCTTCAGCTTCGGTCATGATCCCAGGGTCCTGGGATTGAGCCCCGCATGGGGCTCCCTGCTCGGTGGGAAGCCTGCTTCTCCCTTTGCCTGCCATTCCCCATGCTCGTGCTGTCTCTCTCTGTCAAATAAATACATAAATCTTAAAAAAAAAACAAAAAACCAACAGCTAGGTACAGGAGGGGTAAAGTATTTGGAGAGCTCAGGCAGAGAGCTAAAATACATTCTTGGCGCTAGAATAGCACGCAGCTGTCAGCTCATCTCGCCCTCCTCCCCGGGGGGCTTTTGTCCTGAGGAGCTGGACTCCTGTCTCAGGTACAGGGAGATGAAGAGCTGGACCTGGAGCCTGGCCTCCTGACTCCAGAAGACCGCGGACGGATGGAGGCAGAGCCAGAAGTAGTGAGACGCTGTCAAAAACAGCACCAGAACAATACTCACCACTATGGAAAGATGGGTTTTTTTTTTTGTTGTTGTTATTTTATTTTTTTTTAAGATTTTATTTATTTATTTGACAGACAGAGATCCCAAGTAGGCAGAGAGACAGGCAGAGAGAGAGAAGGATGTAGGCTCCCCACTGAGCAGAGAACCTGATGCAGGGCTCGATCCCAGGACCCTGGGATCATGACCCGAGCCGAAGGCAGAGGCCCTAACCCACTGAGCCACCCAGGCGCCCCTGGAAAGATGGTTTTAAAATAGCTAGTAGCTCATCCTAGGGGCAAAATGTCCTTTATGATAAAATATAAATAAAAGGGGATAATTTGCAATAAAGGAACCCTTTTACAAAAGGATGTCCCTGTTTATTTTTTTAAATACCAGAAGTAAGCTACAATCACAGTTAAATAACAAGTTAAAGGTCTCGTAATGCACAATGTATATATAGGCTTTTACAAAAAGATTCTCTTATTTTGTTTAAATTCTAATTCAAAAATAGGTAGCATATTGCCATGGTTTAAAATTCCAAAGGAGCACACGAGCGTACAATTAACTATTAGTCCTCCCTCCCCTGCAGCCTTCCCCTGCAGTTAGCCATGCGACCAGTTTCTTACGCTTCCAAAGACATTTTACCCAGGTACGAGCCAATACAGGCGCAGAGAATTAGGCTTCTGTCTCCGTCACACAGAAGGCGGCAACGGGCACGAGGGTTTGCACTGTGCTCACTTACTGACTTAGCTGTTCAGGAAATGGTGCGGGTCAGGGCAGAGCCCCTTCCTTACTTCGGGCAGAGCGGCAGCCGACCGCACGCACGCACCGCCTCCTCTTTAACCTGATGCCCACAACGCCCATGGCGGCCATCAGGCCACCGCTCCTGGCCGTGCTCCGAGAGCGGCCGTGCCCCTCAAGCAACGGTACGTCGGCCTTGTTTTGTATGTGTGCAGGCGTAGCTTTAGGGTAAGTTCTCAGAAGTGAGACTGCGAGGCTAAAGGTTTGGTTCCCTTGGGAGTTTAACAGAGGTTGCTAACTTGCCTCTCCGCAGCAGCTGCCACCTGGCGCGACGGCAGGGTCACGGACCCCCACCCCCCGGCCCCCCGCCAGCACCGCATTCGTCAATGCGCTCGTGCTCACCAGCGCAACGGGAGAAACAGATTCACTGTTTTCCCTACATTGCTTTCACTAGGAGTAAGGCTGAACATCCTTTCACATAACCTAGAGCCGGAGTGTGTTTGCTTTTCTGTGAACTTTAAAAAAAAAACTGATTTTCCTTATCAATTTTTAGGAACTCATATATAAATGTAGTTAGCCCTGCATACGAGCTATAAATGCTGTTTCCCAGGTTATACTTTGTCTTTTGACTTTGCTTAGGGTAGTTATTGCCACACAGGTTTTCTTTTGGGGGGGGGTTCTTCTTTTCTCAATAATTTGGTTTTCTAGTCTTCTATAGCTTAGTGTTATACTTAGAAAGGTCTTGTTCAGGGGCACCTGGGTGGCTCAGTTGGTTAAGCAACTGCCTTCGGCTCAGGTCAAGGTCACGGAGTCCCGGGATCGAGTCCCGCATCAGGCTCCCAACTCCATGGGGAGTCTGCTTCTCTCTCTGACCTTCTTGCCTCTCATGCTCTCTCTCACTGTCTCTCTCTCAAATAAATAAATAAAATCTTTAAAAAAAAAAAAAAAAAAGAAAGAAAGAAAGAAAGGTCTTGTTCACTCCAAGAATTAAAAAAAAAAAAACATTTCTCGGAATTTTTCTAATCCTTACATGGTTTTATTTATTCTTAAAATCTTGATATTTGATCTATCCAATATTTGTTAAAAGCAATAAAACAATGTCTTTAAACAGGAGGCCTCTTCACGTATCTGAGTCTATTGCCTGACCGGCCTGCAGCCCAGGGAATGAAGCGAGGCTGGGGCGGCCAGTGTGGAGCAGCTGCGGACGCGGGACGCCAACTCTCCCTCCTGCCACTTGTGAGTGAAGGGAAAACAAAGATGTAATTTATTTTAACATTTATTCCTATTTTATTTAAACAAACTACGGAAGGAGTTAACAAATGGGGAAAGCACTTCTCTACCTTGCTCAATGCTCTCGGTGGGGGAATCCTCGTGCCGAAGGAAAAACTTCACTTCTTCCCTGCGCGGCCCCCATTTCTGAAGATGTTCATACATCATGTGATCAAAGGGTATGGGACGCTCTAGAAAAAAAACACGTTTTACTTATTCCAGAAACAAAATGTCTCCAACCACAAGTAAAAAATACAGATTTAAATAAGTGTATACACACATATTAGAACTCAAAGATATTGTAAGCATTACATTTTAACTTTAATGAAGTGAAAGCAGGAGTATGAGTTCCTGGGAAATAATTTAGGTAACACGTAAGCACAGGAAGTGTATATAAAAGCGATTTTTCAACATTAACAGAAAAATGGCCTCTATAATATTTATTTATCAGGAGGCACTGTGCCTCCCACTCTTCAAAGAAACACATTAACACAGTGGTTCAGCCTCACCATTCATTAAAGGGTTGTGTGCGGCGGTCAGACCCACGCAGGACGGACTGGGCACCTGCTGGCAGCTCAGGTACCAGTGTTGTGAGTGTGGCCAGCACCCACAGAGACCAAAACTTACCCAGTTGATAATAAAAATTAAATTCTACAGAATCAAATGCACTAATATACTTCAAATAGTAAAATAAAGCTAAAATCCCCCTCGCTCACAGAGCAGCGACACCCGTCACTCGAGAAGGGCACTAACAGCTGCTAAATGTCTTGGAGGCACCACTTCATAGGTTTCATGCCAGGCTGCTTAGAACTGCATCACGTGTACAAACAGAAGCCAAAAACCTGGGTTGTTTACCTTTTTCTTAGTTATTTGAAGAACTATTTATATTTTGGATACTAATCCAGGGTTAGTTATATTGAAAATAGGCTTGTCTTTTAGTTTCGTTGGTGTCTTCTGTTAGAAGTTTAAAAATTTTAAATGTAAGTAATTATCAATCTCTTCTGATTTTGAAATTTTTTTGTACAATAAATCCTTTCTACTCCAAGGTCAAAAGTATAGTCCATATTTTTTTCCTACAAATTATAAAGTATTGCTTTTCATTGTCTTTATGGAACTGATCTGATTTTGTGTTTCATCCTTGAATCGTCAATTGTCCCAGCATTATACGCTCCCTCGAGTCTGCTTCCCCTGGAGACTGGTGATCGCCACCTCCGGCCGGCTCAGGCCCCCTCGGCCCCGGTCTCTTCCGCTCTGCTCTGCTCTGTGGGCTGTCACTCCTCCTCCACGCAATGCCCGTCTTCACTGCCACTGCTCTATCACTGCGTCTGCCAGCTGAGGCCCCCTCACGTGGCTTATCTTTAAAATAAAACTGTCTTGGCTCTGCTTGGCCCTTTGCTCTCATATATCTTTTATTTTTATTTTTTATTTTTTTTAAAAGATTTTATTTATTAGAGGGAGAGAAAGAGAGCTAGTGAGAGAGAGCATGAGTAGGGAGGAGAGGGAGAAGCTCCCTGTGAGCTGGGAGGGAGGCCAATGCAGGGCTCGATCCCAGGATCCTGGGATCATGACCTGATCGGAAGGCAGACTGAGCCACCTAGGTGCTCCTATTTTATTTTTTAAAAAGATTTTATTTATTTATTTGACAGAGACAGAGATCACAAGTAGGCAGAGAGGCAGGCAGAGAGAGGGGGAGGAGACTCCCCACTGAGCAGGGAGCCCGATGAGGGGCTCAATCCCAGGATCCTGAGATCATGACCTGAGCCGAAGGCAGAGGCTTACCCCACTGAGCCACCCAGGTGCCCCTAAAGGTCTGTAAATCTTAATCTATTCCTTTGTACCTTACAGATTTTTTTTTTGTCTACATAATATATAAAAATAACTTTCATTTTAGAATGACTGCCATCCTCTAGAAAAGTAGCCAAGACTGTACAGAGCTCACCTCACCCATTCCTTTTAATGCTAATATCTCAACTACAGTATCTTTGTCAAAACTAAGAAACTGATGCTGGTACATTACTGTTAACTAAATTCCAGGCTTTATCTGTATTCCATCAGTTTCTCCCCTGATGTCCTCTTTCTGTTCCAGGAACAGAACCAGAAAATGACACTGCATTTATTTGTCTGAAACCCTGGGTCTCTGCTGGTCAATGACAGTTCATTCATCCCCCTCCACCCTTTTTTTTAATGGCCTTGACAGTTGTGAGGAGTTCTGGTCAGGTCATTTATAGGATGTCCCTCCTGCTGACTTGTCTAATGTTTCTCCTCCCGAGGTGAGACGGAGGGGACGGGCTGGGGGAGAACCCCACCGAGCTGAGGCACCTTCTCCTTTCACCACACCAGGGTGTGCGTGCCGTCCCCATGACCGAGATGGGTCCCGCAGCCCGTGATGCTGGGCTCGCCCACCGAGCTAAGGTGGTGCCTGCCAGGTCCCCCCCACCCCAACGACTACCCGGTTCTCCAGCAGGCAGTTGGCAAATGCTGAGTGCTGCGAAGTGTGGAGGGACGACTACGGCTGAGGACAACAGCCTCTCTCCAGAAACAGTCCCCCGACACTTCCTTACATGCCGACAACTGATTCGTAAGACCCATTATGTCCTCTAGCTCTGTAATAGCAAATGGGAGGGAATTTCTCATTCTGAAGAGTTTAATACCTCTAAATACCTATTAAACTCCTCACAATGGTCAAGTGTGGAGCTATCTCCACCCCCACTGTTTGTTGTTAACATTAACAAATGTGGTTTGGGTAGGTGAAAAGTAAATTGTAGTGTGAACTATTCATATTTTGGGGGTAATTTCTTTTTTCTTTTTAAGATTTTATTTACCTGACAGAGAGATACAGCAAGAGAGGGAACACGAGCAGGGGGAGTGGGAGAGGGAAAAGAAGGCCTCCTGCTGAACAGGGAGCCCGATGTGGGGCTCGATCCCAGGTCGATCATGGGATTGTGACCTGGGATCATGACCTGAGCCAAAGGCAGACATACAAGGACTGAGTTACCCAGGTGCCACTTTGGCGTAATTTCTTGCTTAATTATTAATTATACCTTTCTGTTTTGTATTTTATTAGAGTTTGCATTTTACAAACATTCCTGAAAGGCCAAAGCGGCAATTTTTGAAGCCAAGGACCCTGAGATCATGACCTGAGCTGAAGGCAGAGGTTTAACCCACTGAGCCACCCAGGTGCCCAAACAAGAGAAATTCTAAACGTAGGCCTACACTGAAGAGAAGTAAAAACATGTGCCCACATAAACACTTGCATGTGAATGTTCACAGCAGCATTCTCTCAACCAAAAAGTGGAAACTACCCCAACGTCCATCACCTGCTGATGGATAAATGAAACATGGTCTATCATACAATCGGTATTACCAAACCAAACAAAGAAATTAAGTACTGAGATGTGCTACAACATGGATGAACCTTGAAACTATTATGCTAAGGAAAAGGCAGCCCCAAAAGCCACATATTCCATGATTCCATATAGGAGGTACTAAGAATAGTCAAACACCGAGGGCAGCCAGCCATACAGTGGTTGCCAGTGCCTAGGGGAGGAAGGAAGGGAAAGGAACAGAGTTTGGCGATGGCTACACAACTTTCAAACAGTGATTTTTATGATGTGCGAATTTTATCTCAAGTTGAAGGGGAAAAAGGAAATACTGAAATATTCCCACTGCTGCTTGTGCTGGACGTGAGGAAGGAAATCAGAAAGACCAGGGGCCCCCAGGCAGTGACCCGGCAGCATGACGGGACGACAACAGCACTGTTCACTGTCAACATGAGCGTATGGCTGCATGAGAAACCTTTCTCTAAATGCGCTCTGAGAAGTGGACTTTCTCTAAATCCACCCCGAGAAGTGGACTTTGAGACGGAGAGAGAACTTGACGGGCTGCAGCCTAATCAAACATGCACGGTGTGATGTATTGCTCTGCCCCAGACAAGTTCGACATTTCTCTGAAGGACCCTGCCACTCCCGGCAACGTAACATGTCTGCGCTGCTAACTCCCCCGTCCTGCACGCGCAGGCCAGCCGTATCTTGTTCCTCAAACATCAGGGCAAAGACAGAAACGGTCTCATCTCAGTTGAAGATGATATCTGTGTTTGCTTAGCTCAAGTTCTGCACACAATTATTTGCACAAAAAACCCAAGCACAAAGTAAACTTTAAAGAAGTAAATCAGTTTTCAAAGTAACATTTCTAGGGGCACCTGGGTGGCTCAGTGGGTTAAGCCTCTGCCTCCGGCTCAGGTCATGATATTAGGGTCCTGGGATCGAGCCTCCCATCAGGCTCTCTGCTCAGGGGTGGGGTGGGGGGGCTGCTTCCCCCGCTCTCTTTCTGCCTGACTCTCTGCCTACGTGTCATCTCTGTCAAATAAATAAATAAAATCTTTAAAAAAAAGTAACACTTTTAATGTATACAGGCCTATAAAATATTTTTAAAATATTTCCTTTCTTTCTTTTAGAGAGAGAGAGCACATGAGAAGGCGGAGGAGCAGATGGAGAGGCAGAGAAATAGAATTTCCAGCAGACTCCTCACTGAGCACAGAGCCTGACATGGGGCTTGATCCCAGGACCCTGAGATCATGACTGGAGCAAAACCAAGAGTCTGACACTCAGCTGACTGAGCCACCCAGACACCCCTGAGGATTACTTTATAACAATTAAATCCAATTTTGTCCTAAGTCAGTTATTTAACAAATTTGTTGCTTCCATTTATGAATTAAAAATTTCAAAGAAAAGATTATTTTCAAGAAAAGTAAGCTAAGCTTCACTGCCCTTGTTTTAAATAATAAAGGCTCCCTACAACATCATGTTTGAGTGAAAGGGGAAGCCAAACTGCCCTATGCATGTTACATAACAGTGTCTCACATAATGGGAATTTATGGTAAGATTTTCAGGCATTCTTGGATAAGGCAAAAATAAAATGAGTAGGAAACTTAACAAAAGGAAAAGCTGAAGTTTCTACCTCCACACCTAGTTCACAATAGAGCTGGCCCTGGGTGGGAGAGAAGCACAGGTACGGCAGGCTAATATGATAAGCTAGCCAACCTGACAGATTGTGATAGGCTGATCTGTGTCGCCCCACTAATTCATACACAGAACTCTTTTTAAAAAATTTTTTAGATTTTGTTTATTTGACAGAGAGAGAGATCACAAGTAGGCAGAGAGACAGGCAAAGGTGGGGGTCGGGGGAAGCAGGCTCCCCGCTGAGCAGAGAGCCCCATGCGGGGCTCCATCCCAGGACCCTGAGATCATGACCTGAGCCGAAGGCAGAGGCTTAACCCACTGAGCCACCCAGGCGCCCCATATGCAGAACTTTTAACCCCAGAACTTCAGAATGCAATCCTTTGGAGACTGGATCTTTAAGGAGGTATTAAGTAAAAATGAGGTCACCAGGGTGGGCTTGATTCCAATGTGTCCTCATATGAAGAAGAGACTAGAAGAGATTAAGACACAGACATGCACAGAGGGAAGACAGAGAGAAGGTGGCATCTGTAAGCCAAAGAGAGAGGCTTCAGGAAAATCGTAGCCTATCAACACTCTGACCTCAGACCGGAGAATGAACGCCTGGTGTTTAAGTCCCCAAGGCCGTAGTACCGTGCTACAGCAGCGCTAGCAAACCACTCTACAGATCTGCAGAGACACTCCCTTCTCCAAAGCACAGACACCGCCAGTGGAGCATACACTTCTGGCGCACTGATCATACTCATACAAGACAAGCTGCAGATGTGAGAATTTTCATGCAAGGATTCTCTGAAACCTGAAAATTTCTGTAAGAGTTTCTCTAGGGTAAAAAGATAAGAGAATGGCTATTCTAAGTGCTTTCCCTCTTCCTCTGAATCTTACCCACCAGAAAGTATCTCTTTGAGACCCAGCTTTGCCGTCTGTTTTATTCAGTGATTTAAGAATTTACTGAGGGAAATACGAAGCCAACAGACAAGTTCCTGCCTTCAGGAACTGTAGTCCAATGAGAGATACAAAAACTACCGTATTCTGTTCTGATAAATACTGTGACAGCATGGCAGCGCAGGAGAGGTACACTAACACCCGCTGAGACTCAAGGAAGGGAGGAGAAGCAAAGAACGAACAGAAGTTAGCGAGCAAAGGGAGCCAGGAGCTAGGGATTGTTCTAGACAATGACAAGCGCTTACACAAAAGCCAAGGCAAATACAGTGGCCAGCATGCCGGGACCCTCTGCTGTGAGGGTCATTACCTCCTTACCTCATTCCTGATGAGGTAAAATAACACGGTATGATTTCAGGTGGGCCTGGAGACAAGGACAGCACCAACCAAAAGACTCCTGTGAGAGGGACCAGCATTCTCAATGGCCAGGGACCTTCTGGGGCAATGACACTTGCTGAAGGAGATTATTCCCTCCCAGAGAAGGCAAAAGAGGGGGAGAGGGAGGTGAAGACTTAGAAGTGGTAACAAGTCACAATGAACAAGACTGCTAAGAGGCTGGGGAAGAAGCAACAGTGAGACAATGATCAGGCTCTCACAGCAGTCCCCCAACAAACTGTCATTACTTAACTGTCCCCCCTCCCCATGGCCAGTTTCCCGTCACTGTTATCAGTGCTATCACTGATAACTGAGGACCTACCCTCCTACCTCTGGTTTAGTAATACTCCAACATTTATCAAAGTCAAATTCCTCTCACGGTGCCCTTAAATCTTTGCTCTGGGGGTACCTGGGTGACTCAGTCATTAAGCGTCTACCTTCAGCTCGGGTCATGATCCCAGGGTTCTGGGATCGAACCCCGAAGCGTGTTCCCTGGTTGGTGCGAAGCCTGCTGCTCCCCCTCCCACTCCCCCTACTTCTGTTCCCTCTCTCACTGTGTCTGTCTCTCTCTCTCTCTGTGTCAAATAAATAAATAAATAAAAATTTAAAAAAAATCTTTGCTCTGAATTCTAAGGATAACATTAAAAGCAAAGACTTTGGAATAAAATATTTAAAAATCATATACCCAACAAGGGATTTGTGTCTAGAATATATAAAGAACTCTTACTGGGGATGTATTGTACAGCATGGTGACTTTAGTTAATAATACTGTGATGCATATTTGAAAGTTGCTAAAAAAAATAGATCTTGAAAGTTCTCGTCATAAGAAAAAATTTTTTTGTAACTGTGTAGTGATGGGTGTTAATGAGACTTACTAAAGTGATCATTTCACAATATATACAAATATCATTAGGTATGTGAAACGAATATGTTATATTTCAATTATACCTCAATTAAAAACAAAAACTCTTATAACTCAATAATAAGACAACTCAATTGGGGCACCTGGGTGGCTCAGTCAGGTAAGTGTCTGCCTTTAGCTCAGGTCACGATTCCGGGGTCCTGGGATCGAGCCCCATATATCAGGGTCCTTGCTCAGTGGGGAGCCTGCTTCTCCCCTAACTGCTGCTCTGCCTGCTTGTGTTTGCCCTCTCCCTCTCTGTGTCAAGTAAATAAATAAAATCTTTAAAAAAAAAAAAAAAGACAACTCAATTAAAAAACGGGCAAAGGATCTAAATAAATACTTTTCTAAAGAAGATATGCAAATGGCCAATAAGCACGTGAAAAGACACTACATATCATTCATTAGTCACTAGGGAAATGCAAATCAGAACCACAATGAGATACAGCTCACACCCACTGCATAACTCTGAGCGCACTGACATGACTGAATTGCACACTTTCCGTGGGTGAACAGTACGGTATGTGAATTTTATCTTAATAAAGCTACTTAAAAGAAGTGTAAGCCTTCAGCGATTGTTCCTAAGTCCCCTTTAAACTCTCACATTCGGATGCTCTCAGGATCACCCCAGACTCAGCGAGTTCCAGGTGATCATTCTTGTCCTCCGTCCTCCGGAACTCAGACCCGTCCACAGCCACCACCTCTGTTTTCCTGCCCCAGGAATCCTCCGGTACTGAAGGTCTTTGTCAAGCTAGCTCTAGCTTCTTCCCTGCTGCCTACCTTCTCTCACCGCCAGTCCCTCAGCTACCTTAGAAGCACGCGGCGCCTGTGTGCTTCTCTCCTCCTGCCCTCTCATCGCCTCCCTGCTGAGTAGGGCCTATCTGCATTCCACCTCTCCTTTAGAATCCAAGCTATTCTGCGGAAATTTTTGTATTCAGTATCGTATTATTTATGCTGATCTTCTCTGCCCAGCTTTCGAATAAGAGCCAGTAGAGTCAGCCCTCGAACAACACAGAGGTTAGGAGCGCTGACCCTGTGTGCAGTCAAAAATTCACATGTAGGGGCACCTGGAAGGCTCAGTGGGTTAAAGCCTCTGCCTTCGGCTCAGGTCATGATCCCAGGGTCCTGGGATCGAGCCCCACATCGGGCTCTCTGCTTGGCGGGGAGCCTGCTTCCTCTTCTCTCTCTCTCTGCCTGCCTCTCAGCCTACTTGTGATCTCTGTCAAATAAATAAATAAAATCTTAAAAAAAAACTTCACAAGTAACTTTTGACTTCCTGAGAACTTAACTGCTAACAGCCTACTGTTGGACTGTTAGTCTTACTGATAACATAAACAGCTGATTCACACGTATTTTTTATGTTACAGGTATTACATACTGTGTTCTTATAGTAATAGCTAACTTCTTCATTTTTTTGGTATTTGCTATGTGGTTCATTTGCAAGTTTTTTCAAATTGTTGCAAATGTCCCCAAATTTTCCAATATATTTACTGAAAAAAAAATCCACATATAAGGGGACCTGAGCAGTTCAAATCCGTGTTATTCAAGAATCAACTGTATTTGCTCTTCACAGTTTAATAAATATTTATCAAGGGCCTACTGTTTTAACAGGTTTTATATGGAGGGGAAAGAAAATAGTGTTTCGGGATGCCTGGGTGGCTCAGTCGTTGGGCGGCTGCCTTCCACTCGTGTCATGATCCCGGCATCCTGGGATCGAGTCCCGCATTGGGCTCCTAACTCAGCAGGGAGCCTGCTTCTCCCTCTGCCTCTGCCTGCCACTCTGCCTGTGCTCACTCTCTCTGACAAATAAATAAATAAAATCTTTAAAAAAAAAAAAGAAAGAAAGAAAATAGTGTTTCTGCCTTGAAGTGTCAGAGGGGAAAAGCTGATGAACAACTCGGTACATATGAAACATGACTGCACAGTCTCAGAGGACAGAGAACTCGTGTGACGGTGGTGAGGTCAAGAAAGCTCTCACAGAAGAACTCCGTCTATTTTCCCTACTTATCGCAGACGGCACTAGTAAGGGTCCAATTATACATCTTTCACAAAACGCATCTAAAATCTTATCCCCAAGTAATGTGATTTTAATTAGTCAGTTCCTCATTACCACAGATAACTAAGAACCAGAAGCAAAATCTTGCATTTCATAAATATTAAATTTTATGTACATAGTCATCCCTACAGAGCTTAATACATACCATTTCCCCTCCACACTTCAGCTAAATGGCAACTGCCTTCTCCAGGTTCCTTGCAAAATTCTACAACATCTCGACATGTTGTTTCTGGTGTTATAGGAACTTCTGTTAGAATCTGTTCGTTGTTGCTCAAGAACACGGTTAATATCATCTGTAAGAGAAAAGATCAACAGCTACAACTCTGAGTCATCATCACAGGGATTAGTCTGTAAATTTAAAGCGATCCCCTCTATCTCCCACTCCTCCCACGTACACCAAAATGCCTACAGGATCAGTTTTTGGAAACAGGCTAATTCTAAAATTCAGCTGAAACAGCAGCGACTGTTGATCTCGGGGTTGTGAGTTCAAGCCCCACACTGGGTGTAAAGACTACCTACACAAATAAGAAATAAAGTTAAAATTTTAAAAATCATGTAGAAAAATTAAAATGTAAAACAAGTCAGGAATATTCCAAAAGAAAATAACATTAGGAGGAAACTAGCATTACCAGATACAATAAAGCCTCAAGTACTGCAGAAGTAAATAAATATATCAATGGAACAAATATGAAGTCCAGAAACAGGAAATGGTAAATGATGAAGGAGATACCTCAGAATTGAAGAAGGAAAAAGACTGCAATGAGTGATGTCTGAAAAACTGATATTCCCATCTGGGGAAAAAAAACTGGATTCATACTGCATATCATTTACCAGCAAAGACTCATACAAGATCAAATATTTAAATATAAATCATAAATTTATAAAAGTTCTAGAATAAAATCAGGTAAATTCCTTTTTATAACCTTAGAGTACTGAAGCTCATTCTAGCTATAGCTCAAAAACCAGGCACTATAAAAAAGATGGATATATTCAAGCAAAAAAGACAAACTGAGAGAAAAACATCCGCAGCACATATTACAAATAACAGGCTAACCTCCTTAACATGCAAAAGGCCCCTAAGGGGGGCCTGGGTGGCTCAGTTGTTTGTGTTTGGCTTGGGTCATGATCTCAGGGTCCTGGGATCCAGCACAGCCCTGAGCCCTGCCCAGCGGAAAGCCTGAATCTCCCTCTCCCTCTGTCTCTGCCTACTTGTGCTCTCTCTGTCAAATAAATAAATAAAATCTTAAAAATAAATAAAGGTTCCTAAAAATTGGTAACAAAAAGACCAAATATCCAATTTATTTTTAAAAACTGGCTGAGGAAGAGACGCCTGGCTGATTCCACCAGTGGAGCCTGTAACTCTGGATCCTGGGGTCATGAGTTCAAGCCCCACATTAGGGATAGAGTCTACTTCAAAAAAAAAAAAATAAAAAGTTTAAAAAACTGTCTGGGGATATACAACAATATATCAGAATAAAATGCAAATGGTCCTTAAACATGAAAATACAGTATCATGCATTAAAAGAAACTGTCCAACATTTAAAAAAAAAGATTTCATTTATTTATTTGAGAAACAGAATGAGCAAGAGAGCACGCAGGGTAGAAGGGCAGGGGGGGAGAGAGAAGCAGACTCCCTGCTGAGCAGGGAGCCTGACAGAAGGCTCGATCCCAGGACCCTGGGATCATCACCTGAGCCAAAGGCAGACGCTTAATGACTGAGCCACCCAGGCGACCAAGGATTTTTTTTTTAATCTTAAAAAAAAAAAATCCTACCATTTTGATCTAAGATCTAAAGCAATCATAATGGAAGGGATTTCTTTAAAACACTACTCCTAAAATACAATTTAAACCAAAGATTTTCTTTAATCAGTATTATGAAATGTTTATTCTTTGCTCAAAGTCAGAAACAAAAGCTCCATTTGTCCCCAAATCCTCCTCTCACTTAAAATTTCAGCCATCAGTTAAGTATTTTAGTTCATTGTTCAAGTAGTTTTTTTCTTAGCAGTGTCCTAAATTCCTAAATCTTGAAATTAAACATCTTTAGATTGATGGTCAGATGGTACATAACCGAAACTGGTAACAGCTTTCAACTGGTTTCCTTGCCACCAACGTCCCCTCAGTCCAGCGGCTCCGCCAGTTCACTTTCTGAATGTAAATCTAATGAAGTCATCCCCCGGCTTAAAATACTCAGGAGCTCCATAAGGCTGAACAGCAGCCTTTCCCAGAGAAGTTTTTTTCTAGTATATAAACAGGAAACAGGTTTCTTTACTGAGCACTTAGGAGCCGAATGTTCATGTGAACCTGGACTTCTTCCCCCAGAGACTCTTCTGGGGCCTGGATTTCCTTGGAAAGCCCTCGGAGAAGGCCTCCAGACTACCGGCTGAGCTCCGGCTCCCAGCAGAGCAGAACCAGTTATACAAAACTTCCTGGCCTGCCCCTACACACGCTGAGCCTTGCTCCCTGAACTCCAGTCCAAGTTCTCTCCGGCTGCTGTCCCTGCCCGAGGGCCCCACCTGCTCGCCTGCAAACTCCAATTCACCCCCCAAAATTCAGTTCACAGGCCACCACCTGTGCAAAACCTCCTGTCACCACCTCCTCTCCCCGAGGAGACGACCTCCGTCCTCTGAGTCCCCCTCACTCTCACACCTATCTTTATCGCATCACAGCATTACAGGTCTCCCCCTGCTCACCAGGCTCCAAGCGACCAACTTCAGGACCCGTCATTTCCTCGGGGCCTAAGCAGTACCCGAGCCTGGTGGTCGACACACGAATATCCGGCTGATTGCACGAACCACACGGAATACAAAGCCCCCGCCGCACCGGATGATGGGGGCACTGCGGCAGGTAACCCACAAGCTGCCTGTTCAGGAAGCAAGCACTGCCCCTGCAGCTCCTCTTGCATATTACACGTACATTTGAATTTTACAAGCAGTTAAACAGTTACTTCTGCTCACTAACCCATAAGAGGAAATGATTGAATTGGGGGCTTCTGAATACTGAAATAGGCGGACTGGAATCTATAGAATTTGGAATAAAACAGTAATTCCTGGATCCAGTACAAACAAGTCCAGAACTGAAGGGCCTTAATGCTTTCACAGTTTCAACAAAACTGGAATGCATTTTTGCTCTTGTTTACACATATTTTATACTTCTAATGATACATTCCGTCATTTCAGAGAAAATGGTTTTCAAGATCTAATAATAGATTTTCCTAAATCATGCTTTATAAATCAAAATTTTGAATTAGTGAAACTTTTTTTTTCTTTTTTCTACTACCTTCTCTTTAAATGCTAACACCGCCGCTCACCGGCAAGCGGCCAAGTTCGTGCCCTGTTTCCCTCAGCTGCTCAGAGCATGGATTCCTCACCCCCGTGCCTGCTGCAGTGGCCGGTGCTGTGTTCGCAACACCACGAGGCAGGGAATGTTGACACCATCATTTGCTTCTGGAAGACAGCAAGACCTGGGATGGGCACAGACCACGGGCGCCACGCAGCTCCACCAGCACGCACAGGGCCGGGCTCACTTGCTCTGAGCAGCACCGTCCCCGACGATCACGCTGTCGGAGTGAAGGATGGGGCAACGCTATTTGGGGACACTTTTGAATTACGCCGACTTTTCAGCTCACAAGTAAGATCAACATGGTGGGGTGGGGGAGGGGAGGCTGAATGGCACAGTTAGGAGTCTGGACATTCAACTGTAAAAGCTAATTCATCCAAAAGTCACTAAGCATTACCTCAGCTTTTAAGCTTTCTTTTATAGTCTTTAGTAAACCCTATCTTTTCTAATCTTAGCAAAATTCATTTCCTCTAATCTCCAATTATTCAATCAAAGCTAATTTCATTATAATCATGACAGATTTAGAAGCTTTCCAGATAAAAGAAGCTGGCATTGATCTGGATGGTATAGACTTCCCTAAACCATCACCTAAAATTAAACTGAAAAGGCATGTGACTGCCATTATTCTAGCAAGATTTCCTTCACTTAAGAAACTAAACGTCTTGAGGCACCTGGGTTTTGGGTGGCTCAGTCCGTTAAGCGTCTGCCTTCCGCTCAGGTCATGATCCCGGGGTCCTGGGATCCAGCCCCAGCGGGCTCCCTGGGGGGGAGTCTGCTTCTCCCTCTGCCCTTCCCCTGCTCATGATCTCTCCCTCATCTGCTCTCGCTCTCTCTCAAACAACAATAACAACTAAATATCTCCAACAAAAATATATTTTATGGATCCTAGAAGCACATTTTGTTTTGTTTACATTTTAACATCTCTGAAACCATAACATATCTTAGAACTGATACCTGTCACAATCTGACAGGTAGTGTTATTTTTTTCTCTTAATAATAACTATAAGACAGAAAGAAGAAACGCAATAGGATTGGGAAACTAAAGAAAACAAGTACAGAGAAAAAGAAGTTAAAGCTCATCCTTCCTGAAAGATGAATATGCTGAAAAGCAGAGATTTTGGGGGTGCCTCGGTGGCTCAGTGGGTTAAGTCTCTAGGTTCGACTCAGGTCATGGGCTCAGGGTTCTGGGATCGAGCCCCACATTGGGCTCTCTGCTCAGCAGGGAGACTGCTTCCCACCCCACCCCAACCCCACCTGCCGTTCCATCCCCTTGTGATCCCTCTCTCTGTCAAATAAATAAATAAAATATGTAAGTTAAAAAAGAGAGAGAAACCTGCCAAGGTTTTCATACTGTGCACTGTAACACACACGGCAGGTGAGGACCGGACACCGACACCTACTGGCCCCAACCACCCTTCAGCCCAGACCACGGCCCACAGACCCTGCGCGCCCTGCTTCCCCTTCTCAATCACCCACACACGTCCGCCTCCTCTTGGAAGTTTTCCTGACACCAATGTTTGACCTTCCTGAACCAACCTGAGCGAGAGCCTCCTATTCTGCTGATGACAGACTGCGGCTATTTCCAGTGCCGCATTCTTACACTACATAATGGGTATTTTCTTGATTACATCCTCTACTGGAACACTGTGACTCATGGGAGTGACTTGTAACCCATTGCCAGGTTTTGAAATCAAGCTGCATGTATATTTCTTTTCTCTCTCTTTTTAAAGATTTATTTATTTATTTATTTGACGGACAGAGATCACAAGTAGGCAGAGAGAGAGGGGGAAGCAGGCTTCCCGCTGAGCAGAGAGCCCAATGCTGGGCTTGATCCCAGGTCCCTGGAATCATGACCTTAGCCAAAGGCAGAGGCTTAATCTACTGAGCCACCCAGGTGCCCCTTAGTATTCTTTTTAATCAAAACCCCCAGAAATCGGGGCGCCTGGGTGGCTCAGTGGGTTAAGCCGCTGCCTTCGGCTCAGGTCATGATCTCAGGGTCCTGGGATCAAGCCCCACATTGGGCTCTTTGCTCAGCAGGGAGCCTGCTTCCTCCTCTCTCTCTCTCTCTCTGCCTGCCTCTCTGTCTACTTGTGATCTCTCTCTGTCAAATAAATAAATAAAATCTTTAAAAAAAAAAAAAAAAAACCCCAGAAATATGCATAAGGCCAGTGACGGCAGGACTCGTGTGCTGGCACTCAGAGCCCGAATACAACGGGGCCTCATGGACATGCTCAGTGAATGAGGACAGGCTGGCAGGCAGGTAACTGTACAACCGTCGTGAGTAATCTGAGAGGCCACTGCATCCTTTTCAAGAACACTGGAGCTACATAAAGAAAACCAACTAATCACTAATAATAACCACAAACTTACATATCTACATACATCTACATATATCCTTTAAAATGTTTACAAACTTGGTATTTTTTTTTTTTTTTTTTTTTTTTTTTTTTTTTTTAAAGATTTTATTTATTTATTTGTCAGAGAGCGAGTGAGAGCAAGCACAGGCAGACAGAGTGGCAGGTAGAGTCAGAGGGAGAAGCAGGCTCCCTGCGGAACAAGGAGCCTGATGTGGGACTCGATCCCATGACGCTGGGATGATGACCTGAGCTGAAGGCAGCTGCTTAACCAACTGAGCCACCCAGGCGTCCCCAAACTTGGTATTTAAAGGATGATCCTGGTCTAAGGAAATCAAACAAAGCACAAAGTAGGGATGTATAAGACATTATAAAACAGGAACTATCTGCAATATACATATGTATCAAATTATCACACTGTATACAATGTTATACAACGTTACATGTCCATTATACAATGTTGCAATATTCTATGTCAATTTTATCTCAGTAAAGCTGGGGGAGAAATGATCCTTAAAAACAAAAAAGGAACTATCCTATAATGGAAAAGTCAGGTAATAACCAGTGTTGAGGATGTGGAGAATCTGAAACTCTCATGCACTAGTATGGGAATATAAACTGGTATAGCCATTTTGAGAAACTGTCTGTTCAGTTTAAAATGTTAAACACAGATCTATCATATGACCCAGCAATTCCTCTCCTAGATATCTGTCTTAAGTGAATAAAAATATATGTCCATACAAAGGCCTGTGTGGAAATGTTTGTAAGCAGCATTATTCACAATAACCAAAAAAAAGTAAATAATCCAGGGGCACCTGGGTGGCTCAGTGAGTTAAAGACTCTGCATTGAGCTCAGGTCATGATCTCGGGATCCTGGGATCAAGCCCGGCATTGGGCTCTCTGCTCAGCAGGGACCTGCTTCCCCCTCTCTCTCTGCCTGCCTGTCTACTTGTGATCTCTGTCTGTCAAATAAATAAAATCTTAAAAAAAAAGAGTACACAATCCAAATGTCCATCAGCCAATAAACGTGGTATTATCGTACAATGGAATATTATTCAGCCATAAAAAGAAACAAAGTACTGACCTAACCAGGCTGCAAAATGGAGGGACCTTAATCGCATTATGCCTTATGAAAAAAACAATGCTTACACAAAAAAATCACACATTATATGATTCCATTTATGTGAAATCTCCGTAACAGGTAAATCCACAGAGTTAGAAGCTAGGTAAAATGGAGAGATTTTAAACAGGCACAAAATTTATTTTTAGGGCGACAGAAATGTTCTAAAATTAGACTGTGGTGATGGTGGTACAACTCTGTAAATTTACTACAGATCACTGAATTGTTCATTTTTATGGTATATAAATTATGCCGCCAAATAAAGGAAAATGTCAAAACTACAAACATCCAGAAAAGGAAATGGGAAATTCTACTTATGTGATAGAAAGAAGCCTGAAATAAATGAAATTCTGTCACTGGTTCTACCACTGCTTTTGCTGTGACTGCCTGCAGAATCACCCCCTCCTGCTTCTCTGGGCCATGGCTTCTCACCAGCAGCTCAGGAGACAATACGGATAGAATATACCCTTTAGAACGTTTCTCCGAATTTGCTGGCCCTCATCCACTCAGGTAAAACCTTAGATCCCTTAGCCCACCAACCCCACCTACTTTCATATCTAGTGGAAAAGGAATGCAGAGACAACAAAGATAACAGGAGGAATAAAATGACAAGAGCTATACAACAATGCAGCTACTTTAGGTTATAAATACCTCACCCAGGAGCTTACAATTAAGTAGCTCATAAAGGTCACAGAAAGCACCAGCTGGAGTCAGGGTAAAGGAACATCAGAAGACCCTTTCAAGTTTTCCAGTGGGCTATGTGCCCCAGTATGAGAATCAACCTTTGCTCCCTTCTGACCCTAACACTGTTCACCAATTCACCTGTTAAGAATCTCAGAAACAGGGGCGTCTGGGTGACTCAGTGGGTTGGGCCGCTGCCTTCGGCTCAGGTCATGATCTCAGGGTCCTGGGATCGAGTCCCTCATCGGGCTCTCTGCTCAGCGGGGAGCCTGCTTCCTTCTCTCTCTCTCTCTGCCTGCCTCTCAGTGTACTTGTAATTTCTCTCTATCAAATAAATAAATAAAATCTTAAAAAAAAAAAAAAAGAATCTCAGAAACATTAGGGCTATAGAGAAAACTAAGTCTAAGACCTCCCCTTGAATGTCTCATCCCACTTCCCTAAATCAGCCTCTCAAAGACTGAAAAACACATGCGAGGGGTCCCTTGCCCACTCACAAAGAGGAAGGAACAGAAAATGAAACAGACCAGGGAGGTGCCCTTGACCCCCTGCTCTCTCACCCTCCACAAGCAACACATCAGTAACACTGTGGACCCTAATTTTAAAGTATACCCAGACTCTGACTGCTCCTTTTTGTTGCGATAGATACATCACCTCCTTCAATGTCCTCAAGTGTTTTCCTACTTTTCTCAGAATAAGATCTAAAGTCCTAAATCCTGCCTCCAAGGTCCCACATGATCTGCATCATATACACACCACTTGGATCTTACCTCTCACCACACCTCCCCCTTCACTGCCCTATTCCAGCCACAGGGGAAGAACACATTTTCACTGTTCTTCCAACAGAGGAAGCCAATTCCTGCCTCAGGGCCTTTGTACTTGCTGTTCTCTACCTAGGCCATGCTTCCCCTCAGCTACTAGCATGGCTGTATGATTCTCTTCTTTCGGGCCTCGGCTCCAATGTCACCTTATCAGAGAAGCTTTCCCTAATCAATCTAACACAACACTATTCTATCACTCAGTCCCTTTCCTATCCTGCTTTTACTCTCCTTCCTAGCACTCACCACCACCTAAACTATGTTATATATTTATGTTCCACTGGAACACAAGCTGCCTGAGAACAGAAATTTTAGTGTACTGTGGCATCACTAGTGCCTGCAGCACTGCTCAGATCACAGTAGGCACTCAATAAACTTCTCCAATTATATATAAAGTGTTTTTCAATAGGTTGAGTTATGAAGGGTAGGCACCTGCCTTCTCATCAAGGTCTCTACAGAAAGAGGCTGACAACAGTTTACCGCTCTTATCAGTGAGTTATTAGACATCAGAGAGAAGGAAAAAAACTTTGAAAAATGCTAGTATGAAGTCAAGAGCCTATATACACACGTGATACCGCCTTGGCAGATTTCACTCAAACCTGGAGAAGCAGCGGCGGCCCTCGTTCAAGCTTCCCTCTTACCACAAGGTGGCACTGCAGAGTATCAGGGAGTGAATTCCCTGACCCTCTCAGATTTGGGAGGAGTTAGATTACCTCCAAAGAAAACAGAGGAATAGTTCAATAAGATCATGTTAAGTTCAATTTCCAAAACTGGGATTTGCATTAATTTGGAAAAAAACAAAAAAAAACAAAAAAAAACAGAATTGGTCTTTGGAGAGCAATGAAATTTTTTTTCTAATAAATGAGAAGTATAAAACTGCAAGGATACATATTTAACTCTCTTGAGAGGACAGATACATTTGAATATCTGAGTAGCATCTATTCAAAGTTAAATGTCCAGGGGCACCTGGGTGGCTCAGTTGGTTAAGAGGTTAAGGGCCCAACAGGGCAAGGACAGTATCAGCTCTAAGCTCCTGCTGATCAGTGTAGGATTCGTTGCCCAGAATGGCGGCTGCTTTACTGACACTGTCCATGTGGACATTAGGGAAGCAGAAAAACACAGATCTTCAAACCACAGGCTGTGACCCACTAGTAGGCCATAAGATCAATTAGTGCCTCAAGGGCCATTTTTGGTTTTTAATGAAATAGAACAGAACAGTACAAAACAGTGTTAAGAGAGCAAAATGACAAGCCATGGACTGGGAGAAAATATTTACAAAATACATATCTGATAATGAGCTTACATCCTAAATATACAAAGAATCCTTATAACTTGATAATAAGAAAACAAATCAATCAAAATATGGACAAAAGAGGGGCGTCTGGGTGGCTCAGTGGGTTAAGCTCAGGGTCCTGGGATGGTGTCCGGCGTCAGGCTTTCTGCTCAGCAGGGAGCCTGCTTCCCACCCACCCCCCTCTCTGCCTGCCTCTCTGTCTACTTGTGATCTCTCTGTCAAATAAATAAATTTAAAAATCTTAAAAAAAAATATGGACAAAAGAGCCTTAAAGATCAATTAAGACATACAGATGGCAAACAAGCAGAAAAGATGCTCAATGTCACGGATCACTAGGGAACTCCACATTCAAACAATAATGGCACCATGCACCTAACTAGAAAGGCTAAGCACTAAATGCCGTGAGGAGGCAGAACAAGAGCTCACTGGTGGGAATGTGAAATGATGCAGCCACTCTGGAAGGCGGCCTGGCCGTTTCTTACGGAACTAAACATACTCTTACCATAGGATTTAGCAGTGGAGCTCCCTGGTGTTTACCCAAATGAGTTTGAAACTTACATACAAAAACCTACACAGGAACGTGTATAGCAGTTTTATTCATAACAGTCCAAAATTGGAAGCCACCAGGATGTCCTTCAGTAGGTGGATGGGTAAAGGAACAGTGGTTCATCCAGATGATGGAATATTATTGAACAATAAAAAGAAATGAGGTATCAAATCACAAAAAGAAACAGAGGACTCTTAAATCATACTGCTAAGTGAAAACCACCAGTGTGAAAAGGCTACACACTGTACAGTTCCAACTATATGACAGTTCTGGAAGAGCAGAAACTATGGAAACAGTAAAAAGATCAGTGGTTGCCAGGGGTTTGGGGGACAGGGAGGGATGAATAAGCAGAGCATAAAGGGTTTCTAAGGCAGTGAAAATACTCCATATGTTATGGTAATGGCGGAGAGATAACATTAACATTTGTCCAAATCCACACAACTATATGATACAAAGAGTGAACTGCATGTGAACTATGGTCTTTAGTTAAAAATAATTTTTCAACATGAGTTCATCAATTGTAACAAATGTAGCACATTAATGCAAGATAGTAATAGCAGGGAAAACTTGGGCGCCTGGGTGTGTCAATTGAGCCTCTGCCTTCATCTCACGTCATGATCTCAGGGTCCTGCGATCGAGCCCTCATGAGGCTCAAACGGGAGTCTGCTTCTCCCACTCCCTCTTTCCCCCCCTCAGCTTGCGTTCTATGCACATGCACTCTCTCTTTCAAATAAATAAATGCAAACTGTAAAAAAAAAACCAATACAGGAAACTGCTGGGGCTCAATTTTTCTAAAAAAAAAAAAACAACAACAACAACGAAGTCTATTAGCATAAAATACAAAGTCAAACAGTACACTACACACGGTAAGGTAAGT